>NW_027219752.1:0-194598 GCF_027580195.1 Bos mutus
GATTTGCAGCAGGAAACTTTGGTTTCCCTTGAGTTGTGACGGTGACCTCAGGGAATTTCTCATGGTGCCTATGGGAAGTCAGGAATCCTTTGGAGTTGTGAGGGCCCTCTCGGAATTCCTCTGGGGTCGGTGCAATGGAAGAGGGCCTCATCTCCAGTTGAGGCGGGAACCTCAGGGTTCCTCTCCTGTTCTGACGTGGATTTCGGGGTGTGTCTGCAGTTTCAAACAGCGAGTCAGGTCTCGATTTGAGTTGAGGCATGAAACTCTGCTTTCCTCTCTAGCTGTAAAAGATGTTTCAGGAATCCGGTTGAGTTGAATTAGGGACCTGGGTCTTTTCTCGAATTTGCAACCAGGGTATCAGTCCTCCCTTCATGTTGTGAGTTGATTCTCGGGGTTCCATTTGAATCAGTGCAATGGAATCAGGCCTTATCTCGAGTGGATGGGGAAATCCATGTCTCTTGAATTGTGGCAAGACCCCCGGGTTCCTCTTCAGTTTCAAGTTGAGACCGACCTCCTCTTGAGGGGCGATGGGGACGTTGGCATTCCTTTCCAGATGAAGCAGGGGAATCGACCCTCATCTCGAGTTGAGGAGGGGAAAACGGGGCTCTTCTTGAGTTGTGGCGGGAAACTCAGCATTCCTTTCGAGTGGGGACGTGTATCTCGGGAAGCTTCTGAGGTTTTATAAAGGGTGTCAAGTTCCCTTTCGAGTTCCAAGAGGGAAGGTGGGATTTCATGGGAAACTCTGCAGCGTAAAAGGGCCTCATCTCGCATGGAGGGGAAAATTTCGTGGTTTTTGTGGAGGTGTGGAGGGAAGCTAAGGGTTCCTCTCGAGTTGCATGGGGACCTGGGGAAACCGCTTGTGTTTCCTCAGTGAAATCAGATCTGCTTTTGAGTTGCTAGGGAGACCTCGGGATTCCTCTTGAGTCGCTGCAGGGATGAGTAGGGCTTCATCTCGAGTTGAGGTGGAAACCTCAGTGTTCCTCACCATTTCTGACATTGATCTCGGGGTTTCTGTAGAGTTTGAACAGGAGAGGCAGGCCTTGTCTTGTGTTGAGGCATGGAACTTGGCTTGCCTCTTGAGTTGTAAATGGGGTGTCAGGCCTCTTGTCGAGTTGGATTTAGAACCTGCAGCTTTTTTTTTGGAGGATGCAGTCGGGGTGTCAGTGCCCTTTTGTGTTGTGACTCAATACTCGTGGTTCCATTTGAATCGGTGCAGGGGCATCAGGCCTTATCTCAAGTGGATGGGGAAATCAGTGTCTTGGCATTGTGGCACGACCCACGAGGGTTTCTGTAGAGTTTCAATGTGAGACCGGCCTCCTCTCGAGGTGCAACGGGAACGTCGGGATTCCTTTCCAGACAAAGCAGGGGAATTGACCCTCATCTCGAGAAGAGGAGGGGCAAAGGGGCTCAGATTGAGGTGTGCCGGGAAACTGGGTGTTCCTCTCAAGTGAGGACGGGTATGTTGGGGAACTCCTGGAGTTGCATAAAGGGTGTCGAGTACCATTTTGAGTTTCAAGAGGGAACATGGGGTTTCTCTCAAGACGCTGCTGTGGGAAAGGGCTTCATCTCGCATTGAGGGGAGAATCCCGTGGTTTTCCTTGAGGCTTGGTGGGAAGTTTGGGGTTCCTCTCAAGTTGCGATGTGGACCTCAGGGTCCCGCTCGTATTGCCTCAGGGAAGTCAGGTCTCATTTTGAGTTGTGACGGGCACCTCGAGATTCATTGCAAGTCACTGCAGGGGAAATAGGCCTCATCTAGACTTGTGTCCAGAAACTCCGTGTTACTCTCCAATGGCGACAGGGATCTCGGAGTTGCATTCAAGGTTCACCAGGGGAGTCAGGCCTCATCTCGAGTTGAAGCAAAGCACTCTGCTCTCCTCCCCAGTTGCGATGGGTATCTCCTGGAGCCCTTTGAGTGGCGCAAAGGGAGTCAAGCCTATTATGGAGTTTTGAGAGGGAAGTCGGGATTGCTCTCTAGGCCCTGCAGGAAAAGAAGGACTTCATCTGGTGATGACGGGGGAATCTTGTGGTTTTTCTCGAGTTGTGGCGGGAAATTTGGGATTTCTCTCAAGTTACTATGGGGAACTCAGGGAGCCTCTTGTGTTGCCCCAGGGAAGTCCAGTCTCCACTTGAGTTGCGAGGGGGAGTGTGGGATGCTCTGGAGTCACTTCAGGGGAATTGGGCCTCAATTCACACTGAAGGGGGAATCTCACGGCCTTTCTCAAGTTGCGGCAGGAAACTTTGTGTTCCCTCAAGTTGCGATGGTGACCTCAGGGAACTTCTCATGGTGCCTATGGGAAGTCAGGAAACATTTTGAGTTGTGAGGGGCCTCTCAGGATTCCTCTGGGGTCGGTGCAATGGAAGAGGGCCTCATCACCAGTTGAGGCGGGAACTTCAGTGTTCCTCTCCTGTTCTGACGTGGATCTCATGGTGTGTCTGCAGTTTCAAACAGGGAGTCGGGTCTTGATTTGTGTTGAGGCATGAAACTCTGCTTTCCTCTCTAGCTGTAAAAGATGTTTCAGGCCTCCAGTCGAGTTGAACTGGGGACCTGGGGCTTTTCTCGAATTTGCAACCAGGGTATCAGTCCTCCCTTTGTGCTGTGAGTTGATTCTGGGGGTTCCATTCGAATTGGTGCAAGGGAATCAGGCCTTCTCTCGAGTGGATGGGGAAATCTGAGCCTCTCAAATTGTGGCAAGAACCCCAGGATCCTCTCCAGCTTCAAGTTGAGATCGGCCTCCTCTTGAGGGGCGACAGGGACATTGGCATACCTTTCCAGATGAAGCAGGGGAATCAACCCTCATCTCCAGTTGAGGAGGGGAAAACTGGCCTCTTCTTGAGTTGTGGTGAGAAACTCAGCATTCCTCTCAAGTGGGGACTTGTATCTTGGGAAGCTTCTGGGGTTTCATAAAGGGTATCAAGTTCCCTTTCGACTTCCAAGAGGGAATGTGGGATTTCTTTCGAAATGCTGCAGTGTAAAAGGGCCTCATCTGGCATGGAGGGGAGAATTTCGTGGGTTTTGTGCAGTTATGGTGGGAAGCTTAGGGTTCCTCCTGAGTTGCAGGGGGACCTGGAGGACAAGCTCGTGTTTCCTCAGGGAAGTCATATCTGCTTTCAAGTTGTGAGGGGCACCTCAGGATTCCTGTCACATCACTGCAGGGATTTATAGGGCCTCATCTAGAGTTCAGGTGGGAACCTCAGGCTTCCTCTCCATTTCTGACATCGATCTCTGGGTTTCTGTTTAGTTTGATCAGGGGAGGCAAGCCTCGTCTTGTGTTGAGGCATGGAACTCGGCTTGCCTCTCGAGTTGTGAATGCGGTGTCAGGCCTCATGTCGAGTTGGATTTGGAACTTGTGGCTTTTTCTGGAGTATGCAACCGGGGTGTCAGTGCCCCTTCGTGTTGTGACTCAGTATTCGTGGTTCCATTGGAATTGGTGCAGGGCCATCAGGCCTTATCTCGAGTGGATGGGGAAATCGGTGTCTTTGGCATTGTGACACAGCCCATGAGGGTTCCAGCTGAGTTTTATTGTGAGACCGGCCTCCTCTTGAAGTGTGACAGGAATGTCGGGATTCCTTTTCAGACAAAGCAGGGGAATCGACCCTCATCTCGAGATGAGGAGGGGCAAAGGGGCTCAGATTGAGGTGCACCAGGGAACTCTGTGTTCCTTTCTAGTGCAGACGATTATGTTGGGGAACTTCTTGAGTTGCATAAAGGGTGTGGAGTACCTTTTGGACTTTCAAGAGGGAATCTTGGATTTCTCTTAAGATGCTGCAGTGGGAAAGGGCCTCATCTCACGTTGCGGGGAGAATCCCATGATTTTCATCAAGGTTTGGCGGAAAATTTGGTGTTCCTCTCGAGTTGCAATGTGTACCTCAGGGTCCTGCTTGTATTGCCTCAGGGAAGTCAGGTCTGATTTCAAGTTCTGACTGGCACCTCGGGATTCCTCGCAAGTCACTGCCGGGGAAATAGGCCTCATCCAGACTTGTGTACAGAAAGTCTGTTTTCCTTTCCAGTGGTGACATGGATCTTGGGGTTGTGTTCAAGATTCACCTGGGGATTCAGGCCTCGTCTCGAATTGAAGCAAAGAAATCTGCTCTCCTCTCGAGTTGCAACGGGTAACTCCTGGAGCTCTTTCAGTGGCCTAAAGGGAGTCAAGCCTCCTATGGAGTTTTGAGAGGGAACTTGGGATTGCTCTCTAGGCCCTGCAGGTAAACAAGGGCCTCATCTGGTGATGATGGGGGAATCTCCTGGTTTTTCTCGGGTTGTGGCAGGAAGTTTGGGGTTTCTCTCAAGTTAAGACAAGGAACTAAAGGAGCCCCTCATCTTTCCCCAGGGAAGTCCAGTCTCCATTCAAGTTGCGAGGGGGAGCACGGGATTGCTCTCGAGTCATGGCAGGGGAATTGGGCCTCAATTCGCACTGAAGGGGGAATCTTGAGTTGCGGTCTTTCTTGAGTTGCGGCAGAAAAATTTGGTTCCCTCGAGTTGTGACGGTGCCCTTAGGGAGCTTCTCATGGTGCCTTTGGGAAGTCAGGAATCCTTTCGAATTGTAAGGGGCCTCTTGGGATTCCTCTGTGGTGGTGCAATTGAAGAGGGCCTCATCTCCCGTTGAGGCAGTAAGCTCAGGGTTCCTCTCCTGTTCTGACATGGATCTCGGGGTGTGTCTGCAGTTTCAAACAGGGAGTCTGGTCTCGATTTGTGTTGAGGCATGGAACTCTGCTTTCCTCTTGAGCTGTAAAAGAGGTTTCAGGCTTCCAGTCAAGATGAATTGGGGACCTGAGGATTTTCTCAAATTTGCAACCAGGATATAAGTCCTCCCTTCGTGTTGTGAGTTGATTCTTGGGGTTCCATTAGAATCGGTGCAATGGAATCAGGCCTTATCTCGAGTGGATGTGGATATCCATGTCTCTCGAATTGTGGCAAGACCCACGGGTTCCTCTCCAGGTTCAAGTTGAGACCAGCCTCCACTTGAGGTGTGACAGGGACTTCGGCATTCCTTTACAGACGAAGCAGAGGAACCGACCCTCATCTCGAGTTGAGGAGGGGAAACTGGGGCTCTTCTTGAGTTGTATGGGAAACTCGGCGTTCCTCTCGAGTAGGTATGGGTATGTTGGGGAACTTCTTGAGTTGCCTAAGGGGTGTCAAGTACCCTTTCGAGGCTCAAGAGGAAACGTGGGATTTCTCTCGAGACGCTGCAATGGAAAGGGTCCTCATTTCTCGTTGAGGGGAGAATCTCCTGGGGTTTCTCGAGTCACAGCAGGAAACTTGGGGTTCCACTCAAATTGCGACGGGGACCTCAAACCTGCTCGTGTTGCCTCAGGAAAGTCAAGTCTTCATTCGAGTTGCGAGGGGCCTTTCGGGATACCTCTTCTGTCGGTGCAGGGGCATACCTCATCTCAAGTTGAGGTCGGAACCTCAGGGTTCCTCTCCAGTTCTGACATGGATCTCGGGGTTCCTATGGAGTTTCAACAGGGAAGTCAGGCCTCGTCTCATGTGGAGACATGGAACTCCGCTTCCCTCTCGAGGTTTCAAAGAGGTACCAGGCTTCCCGTCGAGTGGACATAGGGGTCTGGGGCTTTTTCTCGTGGTGCCACGGGGATGTCACACCTCACTTCGTGTTTTGAGTCGATCCTCGGCGTTCCATTCGAGTCAGTGCAGGGGGAATCAGGCTTATCTGGAGTGGCTGGGGATATCAGGTTCTTTTCGAACTGAGGCACGACTCCCGGGGAGGCACTTGAGTTTCAAGGTGAGACCAGCCTCCTCTTGAGGGGCAACGGCAATGTCGGGATTCTCTTCCCAACGAAGCAGGGGAATCGACCCTCATCTCAAGTTGAGTAGGGAGAAAAGGGGGCTCTTCTTGAGTTGTGGCATGAAATTCGGTGATCCTCTCAAGTGGGGACGGGTATCTTGGGGACCTTCTTGAGTTGCATCAAAGGTGTCAAGTACCCTTTCATGTTTCAAGAGGGAACAGGGGTTTCTCTCGAGACATTGCTCTGGAAAAGGGCCTCATCTAGCGTTGAGGGGAAAATCTCATGGTTTTTCTCGAGTTGTGGCGGGATGCTTCGGTTTCCTCTCGATTTGCGACAAGGACTTCAGGGACCCGCTCGTGTAGCCTTGCTATGCTATGCTATGCTAAGTCGCTTCAGTCGTGTCCGACTCTGTGCGATCCCATAGACGGCAGCCCACCAGGCTCCGCCGTCCCTGGGATTCTGCAGGCAAGAACAGTGGAGTGGGTTGCCATTTCCTTCTCCAATGCATGAAAGAGAAGAGTGAAAGTGAAGTCACTCAGTCGTGTCTGACTCCCAGCGACCCCATGGACTGTAGCCCACCAGGCTCCTCCGTCCATGGATTTTCCAGGCAAGAGTACTGGAGTGGGGTGCCATTGCCTTCGGAAGTCATTTATCTTTTCGAGTTGTGAGGGGCACATTGCGATTCCTCTCGAGTTGCTGCCCGCAAATAGGGCTGTGTCTAGAATTCAATTTGGAAACTCAGTGTTCCTCTCCAGTGGCGACAGGAATCTCGGGCTTCCTATCAAGGTTCATTAATGGAGTCAGGCCTCGTCTGGTGTTGAGGAATTGAAGTCTGCGTTCCTCTCAAGATGTCAAAGGTGTGTCAGGCCTCCAGTCGAGTTTGGGGGGTGGGGAATTTGGGCTTTTGCAAGAGGATAGGCAGGGCGGACAGGCCTCCCATCCTGTTGTGAGGGGATACTCGGTATTCCATTGGAGCTGGTGCAGGGGAATCAGGACTTATCTGGAGCTGAGGGGCAACTTGGTGTCCTTTTTCCTTGCAGCAGGATCCGCGGGGTTCCACTCGAGATTCAGTTGTTGACACAGGCCTCCTTTTGTGGTGTGAGGGGAAGTTGGGATTCCTCTTGAGTTGAAGCAGGGAATGGGCCCTCATCTCCAGAGGAGGTGGGACACACGGTGCTCTTCTCCAGTTGTGGTGGGTAACTCGGCTTAAATCTCGAGTTGTGACAGGGATCTTTGGCCCCCTTGAGTTGAATGAAGGGTGTCAAGCTTCCTCTCCAGTTTTGAGAGGGAAATAGGGATTGCAGTCGAGCCGTTTCAGGAGAAAAGGGCCTCATCTCACGTTGACGGGGGAATCTCGTGGTTTGTCTCGAGTTGCGGCAGGAGACTTGGGGTTCCTATGCAGGTACCACCGGGAGATCAGGGAGCTTCTCGTGTTGCCTCAGGGAAGTCAAGTCTCCATTCGAGTTGCGAGGGCGAGCACGGGAGTGCTCTGGAGTCAAGGCAGGTTAATCAAGCCTCAATTCGCATGGAAGGGGGAATCTCAAGTTGTTTCTCGAGTTGCGGCAGGAAGTGCGGGTTCCCTCCAGTTGCCATGGGGACCTGAGGGAGCCTCTCATGTTGTCTCTGGGAAGTCAGGAATCCTTTCAAGTTGCGAGGGGCCTCTTGGGATTCCTCTCGAGTTGGTTCAGGCAACTAGGGCCTCATGTTGAGTTGAGGCGGGAAACTCAGGGTTCCTCTCCAGCTCTGACAGGGAACTCGGGGTCCCTATGGAGATTCCCCTGGGGAGTCAGACGTTGTCTAGTGTTGGGGCATTGGATCCCGCTTCCCTCTCGAGGTGGAAAAGGGGTGTTCAGGCCTCCTGTCAAGTTGAGGTAGGGATCAGGGGTTATTTCTAGAGGCACCACAGGGCTCTCAGTCCTCCCTTCATGTCGTGAGTTGATCCTCGGTGACATTTGAGTCATTGCAGGAAAATGAGGCCTTATCTCGAGTGCACGGGGACATCAGGGTTTTTTCAAACTGTGGCACAAACCCTGGAGTTCGTCTCGAGTTTAAAGATGAGACGGGCCTCCTCCTGAGGTGCGACGGGAACATCGGTATTCCTTTGCAGATGAAGCAGGGCAATGGAACCTCATCTCTAGATGAGGAGGGGAAACCTGGGCTCTTCTTGAGTTGTTGTGGGAAACTCAGTGTTCCTCTCTGGTGGAGACGGGTATGTTGGGGAACTTCTTGAGTTACCTAAAGCGTGTCAAGTACCCTTTTGAGGCTCAAGAGGGAAGGTGGGATATCTCTTGAGATGCTGCAGTGGAAAGGGTCCTCATCTTGCGTTGAGGGGAGAATCTCCTGGGCTTTCTCCAGTTCAGTTAGGAAACTTGGGGTTCCTCTCGAGTTGCGATGGGGACCTCAAACCCGTGCGTGTTGCCCCAGGAAAGGCAAGTTTCCATTTGAGTTGTGAGGGGCCTCTCCGGATTCCTCTCCAGTTGGTGCAGTGGCCTACGACCTTATCTCAAGTTGAGGTTGGAACCTCAGGGTTCCTCTCCAGTTCTGACATGGATATTGGGGTTCCTATGGAGTTTCAACAGGGGACTCAGGCCTTGTCTCCTGTGGAGACATGGAACTCCGCTTTCCTCTCGAGGTTTCAAAGAGGTGTCAGGCTTCCTGTTGAGAGGACATAGGAGTCTTGGGCTTTTTCTTGAGGTGTCACCGGGCTGTCACACTTCCTTTCGTGTTTTGAGTCAATCCTCGGGGTTCCAATCGAGTCAGTGCAGGGGAATCATGCTTATCTGGAGTGGCGGGGGAAATCAGGGTCTTTTTGAATTAAGGTATGACTCCTGGGGATGCGCTCGAGTTTCAAGGGGAGACCAGCCTCCTCTTGAGGGCAACAGAAATGTCGGGATTTTTTTCCCGACGAAGCAGGGGAATCAACCCTCATCTTGAGTTGAGGAGGGGGCTAACGGGGCTCTTCTTAAGCTGTGACATGAAACTCAGTGTTCCTCTTGAGTGGGGACGGTTATCTCGGGGATCATCCTGAGTTGCATCAAGGGTGTCAGGACCCTTTCACGTTTCAAGAGGAAACAGGTGTTTCTCTCGTGACACTTGTCTGGAAAAGGGCCTCATCTCGCGTAGAGGAGGGAATTTTGTAGTTTTTCTTGAGTTGTGGCGGGATGCTTGGGGTTCCTCTCGAATTGTGACAGGGACCTCAGGGATCTGCTTGTGTTGCCTCAGAGAAGTCAGGTGTCTATTCAAGTTGCGAGGGGTACATGGGGATTCCTTTCGAGTGGCTGCCCGCGAATAGGGCTGTGTCTAGCATTTAGTCGGGAAACTCAGTGTTCATCTCCTGGCGTCAGGGATCTCGAGCTTCCTATCAAGGTTCAACTAGGGAGTCAGGACTCGTCTGGTGTTGAGGCATGGAACTCTGAATTCCTCTTGAGTTGTCAAGGGGTGTTAGGCCTCTGGTCGAGTTCAGGTGGGGAATTTGTAATTTTTCAAGAGAATAGGTAGGGCCAACAGGCCTCCCATCCTGCTGTGAGGGTATACTCGGTGTTCCATTGGAGCCGGTGCAGGGGAATCAGACTTCTCTGGAGCTGAGGGGGAACTTGGCATCCTTTTTCCTTGTAGCAGGATCCGTGGGGTTCCACTCGAGATTCAGTTGGTGACACAGGCCTCCTCTTGTGGTTCGAGGGGAAGTTGGGATTCCTCTTGAGTTGAATCAGGGAATGGGCCCTCATCTCCAGAGGACGTGGTACACACGGTGCCCTTCTCGTGTTGTGGTGGGAACGTTGGCTTTCATCTCGAGTTGTGACGGGGATCTTTGGGCCAACGGGAATTGCATGAAGGGTGTCATGCCTTGTCTCGAGTTTTGAGAGGGAACTCGGGATTGCTCTGGAGGCGCTGCAGGAGAAAAGAGCCTCATCTTGCATTGATGGAGGAATCTCATGGTTCATCTAAGTTATGGCAGGAGACTTGGGGTTCCTCTGCAGGTACCACTGGGAGATCAGGGAGCCTGTCGTGTTGCCTCAGGGAAGTCAAGTCTCCATTCCAGTTCCGAAGTCGAGTAAGGGAGTGCTCTGGATTCATGGCAGGGGAATCAGGCCTCAATTCGCATGGAAGGGGGAATCTTAAGGTGTTTCTCGAGCTGGGGCAGGAAGTGTGGGTTATCTCAAGTTGCCACGGGGACCTGAGGGAGCCTCTCATGTTGTCTCTGGGAAGTCAGGAATCCTTTCAAGTTGTGAGGGGCCTCTTGGGATTCCTCTCCAGTTGGTGCAGGCGACTAAGCCTTCATCTTGATTTGAGGCTGGAAACTCAGCTCTGACAGGGATCTCGGGGTTCCTATGTTGATTCAATTGGGGAGCCAGATGTTGTCTCATGTTGGGGCATGGAACTCCGCTTCCCTCTCGAGGTGAAAAAGGGGTGTCAAGCCTCCTGTCGAGTTGAGGTAGGGATCAGGGGCTATTTCTAGAGGTGCCATAGGGCTTTCAGTCCTCCCTTCTTGTGAGTTGATACTCAGAGTGACATTCGAGTTGTTGCAGGGGAAGGAGGCCTTATCTCCAGTGGAAGAGGACATCGGGGTCTTTTCAAACAGTGGCACGATCCCTGGACTTCCTCTGGAGTTTCAAGGTGAGATGGGCCTCCTCCTGAGGTGCGAAGGGAACACTGGGATTCCTTTGCAGATGAAGCAGGGAATTGGACCCTCATCTCGAGATGAGGGGGGGAAACCGGGGCTCTTCTTGAGTTGTGGTGGGAAACTCGGTGTTCCTCTCGAGTGCAGACGGGCATGTCGGGGAACTTCTTGAGTTGCCTAATGGGTGTCAAGTACCCTTTCGAGGCTCAAGAGGGAAGGTGGGATATCTCTTGAGATACTGCAGCGGAAAGGGGCCTCATCTCGCATTGAGGGGAGAATCTCCTGGACTTTCTTGAGTCACGATAGGAAACTTGGGGTTCGTCTCGAGTTGTGACGGGAACCTCAAACCCGCTCGTGTTGCCTCAGGAAAGTCAAGACTCCTTTCGAGTTGTGAGGGGCCTCTAGGGATTCCTCTCCAGTCGGTGCAGGTGCGTATGGCCTCATCTCGATTTGAGGCCAGAACCTCAGTCTTCCTCTCCAGTTCTTACATGGATCTCGGGGGTCCTATGGAGTTTGAATAGGGGAGTCAAGCCTCGTCTCGTGTGGAGACATGGAACTCCGCTTCCGTCTTGATGTTTCAAAGAGATGTCAGGCTTCCTGTCGAGTGGACTTAGGGGTCTGGGGCTTTATGTCGAGGTGTAACCCGGCTGTTACACCTCCCTTCCCGTTTTGAGTTCCAGTTCCAGTAGAGTAAGTGCAGGGAAATCATGCTTATCTGGAGTGGATGGGGAAATTGGGGTCTTTTCGAACTGAGGCATGATTCCCAGGGATGCGCTCGAGTTTCAGGGTGAGACCAGCCTCCTCTTGAGGGGCAGTGGCAACTTCGGGATTCCTTTCCCATCGAAGCCGGGGAATCGACCCTCATCTTGAGTTGAGGAGGGGGAAAACGGGGCTTTTCTTGAGTTGGGGTGTGAAACTCGGTGTTTCTCTTGAGTGGGGATGGGTATCTTGGGGACCTTCCTGAGTTGCATCAAGGGTGTCAAGTACCCTTTCACGTTTCAAGAGGGAACATGGGGTTTTTCTTGAGATACTGCTCTGGAAAAGGGCCTCATCTCGTGTTGAGGGGAGAATCTTGTGGTTTTTCTCAAGTTGTGGTGGGAAGTTTGGGGTTCATCATGATTAATGACGGGGACCTCAGGGACCCACTCATGTTGCCTCAGAAAAGTCAGGTCTCTTTTCGAGTTGCAAGGGTAACGTCGGGATTCCTAGCAAGTTGCAGCCGAGAATAGGGCCCTGTCGAGAGTTCAGTTGGGAAACTCAGTGTTCCTTTCCTGCAGCGACAGGGATCTCGGGCTTGCTATCAAGGTTCAACTAGGGAGTCAGGCCTCGTCTGGTGTTGAGGCATTGAACTCTGCATTCCTCTCAAGTTGTCAAAGGGGTGTCAGACTTCTGGTCAAGTTCAAGTGGGGAATTTGGGCTTTTGCAAGAGGATGGGCAGGGCGGACAGGCCTCCCATCCTGTTGTGAGGGGATACTCGGTGTTCCATTGGAGCCAGTGTAGGGGAATCAGGACTTATCTGGAGCTGAGGGGGAACTCGGCGTCCTTTTTCCTTGTAGCAGGATCCATGGGGTTCCACTCGAGATTCAATTGGTGACACAGGCCTCCTCTTGTGGTGCGAGGGGAAGTTGGGATTCCTCTTGAGTTGAAGCACGGAATGGGACTTCATCTCCAGAAGAGGTGGGACACAGGGTGCTCTTCTCGAGTTGTGGTGGATTCAATCGAGTTTTGATGAGGATCTCTGTGCCCCTTTGAGTTGCATGAAGGGAGTCAAGCCTCCTCTTGAGTTTTGAGAGGGAACTCAGGATTGCACTTGAGGCATTGAAGTAGAAAATGGCCTCATCTTGCGTTGATGGGAGAATCACGTGGTTTGTCTCGAGTTGAGATGGGAAGCTTGGGGTTCCTATGCAGGTACCACCGAGAGATCAGGGAGCCTCTCGTGTTTCCTCAGAAAGTCAAGTCTCCATTCAAGTTGCTAGGGCGAGTGCGGGAGTGCTCTGGATTCACAGCAGGGGAATCAGGCCTCAATTCGCATGGAAAGGGGAATCTCAAGGTGTTTCTTGAGTTGCGGCAGGAAGTGTGGGTTCCTTCGAGTTGCCACTGGGACCTGAGGGAGCGATTGTCTCTTGGAAGTCAGGAATCCTTTCAAGTTGTTAGGGGCCTCTCGGTATTTGTCTCTAGTTGGTGCAGGCGACTAGGGCCTCATGTCGAGTTGAGGCGGGAAACTCAGGGTTCCTCTCCAGCTCTGACAGAGATCTCAGGGTTCCTATGGAGATTCCCTTGGGAAGTCAGACGTCGTCTTGTGTTGGGGCATGGAACTCGGCTTCCCTCTCGAGATGGAAAAGGGGTGTTAGGCCTCCTGTCGAGTTGAGGTAGGTATCAGGGGCTATTTCTAGAGGTGCCACAGGGCTCTCAGTCCTCCATTCATGTCGTGAGTTGATACCCTGGGTGACATACCAGTCTTTGCAGGGGAATGTGGCCTTATCTGGAGTGGACGGGGACATGGGGTCTTTTCGAACGGTGGCATGACTCCTGGAGTTCCTTTCGAGTTTCAGGGTGAGACCGGCCTCAGCCTGAGGTTTGACAGGAAAATCGGGATTCTTTTGCACATGAAGCAGGGGATTGGACCCTCATCTCGAGATGAGTAGGGGAAACCGGGGCTCTTCTTGAGTTGTGGTGGGAAACTCGGTGTTCCTCTCGAGAGGAGACAGGTATGTCCGGGAACTTCTTGAGTTGCCTAAAGGGTGTCAAGTACACTTTCGAAGCTCAAGAGGGAAGGTGGAATTTCTCTCGAGACACTGCAATGGAGAGGGGCCTCATCTCGCATTGAGGGGAGAATCTCCTGGGCTTTCTCGAGTCGTGGCAGGAAACTTTGGGTTCCTCTCGAGTTGCGACGCGGACCTCAAACCCACTCCTGTTGCCTCAGGAATGTCAAGTCTCCTTTCGATTTGGGAGGGGCCTCTCGGGATTCCTCTCCAGTCTGTGCAGGGGCATAGGGCCTCATCTCTAGTTGAATTTGGAACCTCAGTATTCCTATTCAGTTCTGACATGGATCTCGGGGTTCCTATGGAGTTTCAACAGGGGAGTCAGGCCTCGTCTCGTGGGGTGACATGGAACTCAGCCTCTTTGTTGAGGTGTAAAAGAAGTGTCAGGCTTCCTGTGGAGTGGACACAGGGTTCTGGGGCTTTTTCTCCAGGTCCCATGGGGCTGTCACACCTCCCTTCGTGTTTTGAGTAGATCCTTTGGGTTCCAGTCAAGTCCGTGCAGGGGAATCAGGCTTATCTGGAGTTAATGTTTAAATTGGGGATTTTTGAACTGAGGCACGACTCCTGGGGATGTGCTCAAGTTTCAGGGGAGACCAGCCTCCTCCTGAGGGCCGACGGCAACGTTGGGATTCCTTTCCCGACAAAGCAGGGGAATCGAATCTCATCTCGATGAGAGGTGGGGAAAAACGGGGCTCTTTTGAGTTGTGGTGTGAAACTCGGTTTTCCTCTCTAGTGGGGATGGGTATCTTGGGGACCTTCCTGAGTTGCATAAAGGGTATCAAGTACCCTTTCCCATTTCAATAGGGAACGTGGGGCTTCTCTCGAGACACTGCTCTGGAAAAGGGCCTCATCTCGCGTTGAGGGAAGAATCTCGTGGTTGTTCACAGGTTGCAGCAGGAAGCGTGGGATTCCTCTTGACTTTCAATGGGAATCTCAGGTGCCGGCTCCTGTTGCCTCATAGAAGTCAAGTCTCTTTTCGAGCTGTGAGGGGCCTGTCGGGACTCCTCTCGAGTCGCCTCCGGTGAATAGGGCCGTGTCTAGAGTTCCATCGGGAAACTCAGTTTTCCTCTCTGGCGGTGACCGGGATCTCGGGCTGCCTATCAAGGTTCAACTAGGGAATCAGGCCTCCTCTGGTGTTGAGGCATGCAACTCTGCATTTCTCTCGAGTTGTCAAAGGGCTGTCAGGCCTTCGGTTGAGTTCAGGTGGGGAATTTGGGTTTTTCAAGAGGATAGGCAGGGCCGACAGGGCTCCCATCCTGTTGTGAGGGGATACTCGATGTTCCATTGGAAGCGGTGCAAGGGAATCAGGACTTATCTGGAGCGGAAGGGGAACTCGGTGTCCTTTTTCCTTGCAGCAGGATCCGTGGGTTTCCACTCGAGATTCAAGTGGTGACACAGGCCTCCTCTTGTGGTGAGAGGGGAAGTTGAGATTTCTCTTGAGTTGAAGCAGGGAATGGGCCCTCATCTCCAGATGACGTGGGACAGACAGGGTTCTAGTCGAGTTGTGGTGGGAAACTCGGCTTTCATCTCGAGTTGTGACGGGGATCTCTGGGCCCCCTTGAGTTGCCTAAAGGGAGTCAAGTTTCTCTCTAGTTTTGAGAGGGCACCTGGGATTGCTCTCGACGTGCTGCAGGAGAAAAGGGCCTCACATTGCGTTGACCGGGGCATCTCATGGTTTGTCTTGAGTTGCAGCTGGAGCCTTGAGATTCCTCTCCAGGTACCATGGGAAACTCAGGGAAAGACTTTGTTGCCTCAAGGAAGTCAAGTCTCCATTCGAGTGGCATTGCGAGGGCAAGCGCGGAAATGCTCTGGAGTCACAGCAGGGGAATCAGGCCTCAATTTTCATGGAAGGGGGAGTCTCATGGTACACTTCTCGAGTTGTGGCAGGAAACTCGGCTTTCATCTCGAGTTTTGACGGGGATCTCTGGGCCCCCTTGAGTTGCATGAAGGGAGTCAAGCCTCCTCTCGAGTTCTGAGAGGGAACTCAGGATTGCACTCGAGGCTTTGTAGGAGAAAAGGGCCTCATCTCGCGTTGACAGGGGAATCTCGTGGTTTGTCTCAAGTTGTGATGGTAGGCTTGGGGTTCCTCTGCAGGTACCACTGGGAGACCTGGGAGCCTCTCATGTTGCCTCAGAGAAGTCAAGTCTCCATTCGAGTTGCGAGGATGAGCACGGGAATTCTCTGGAGTCACGGCAGGGGAATCACTCCTCCATTTTGTATGGAAAGGGGAATCTCAAGGTGTTTCTCAAGTTGCAGCAGGAAGTGTGGGTTCCTTCATGTTGCCACGGCACCTGAGGGAGCCTCTCATGTTGTCTCTGTGAAGTCAGGAATCCTTTCGAGTTGTGAGGGGCCTCTCGGGATTCCTCTTAAGTTGGTGCAGGCGACTAGGGCCTCATGTTGAGATGAGGCGGGAAACTCAGCGTTCCTCTCCAGCTCTGACAGGGATTTCGGGGTCCCTATGGAGATTCCCCTGCGGAGTCAGACATTGTCTTGTGTTGGGGCATGGAACTCGGCTTCCCTCTCGAGTTGGAAAATGGGTGTCAGGCCTCCTGTCAAGTTGAGGTAGTATCAGGGGTTATTTCTAGAGGTGCCATGGGGCTCTCAGTCCTCCATTCGTGTCGTGAGTTGATACCCAGGGTGACATTCCAGTCTTGGCAGGGGAATGCGGCCTTATCTCGAGTGGACTGGGACATCGGGGTCTTTTCGAACCCTGGCACAACCCCTGGAATTCCTCTCGAGTTTCAAGGTGAGACCAGCCTCCGACTGAGGTGAAACAGGATTATCAGGATTCTTTTACAGACGAGCAGGGGATTGGACCCTCATCTCGAGAGGAAGAGAGTAAACTGGGGCTCTTCTTGAGTTGTGGTGGGAAACTCGGTGTTCCTCTCGAGCAAAGACGGGTATGTTGGGGAACTTCTTGAGTTGCCTAAAGGGTGTCAAGTTCCCTTTGGAAGCTCAAGAGGGAAGGTCGGATTTCTCTCGAGACGCTGCAAGGGAGAGGGGCCTCATCTCACGTTGAGGGGAGAATCTCCTGGGGTTTCTCGAGTCACGGCAGGAAACTTGGGGTTCTCTCGAGTTGAGATGAGGACCTCAAAACCGCTCATGTTGCTTCAGGAAAGTCATATCTCTATTCGAATTATGAGGGGCCTCTCGGGATTCCTCTGCAGTCGGTGCAGGGGCTTACGGCCTCATCTCGAGTTGAGGCCAGAACCTCAAGGTTCTTCTCCAGTTCTGAAATGAATCTCGGGGTTCCCATGGAATTTCAACAGGGGTCAGGCCTCATCCTCTGTGGAATCATGGAACTTCGCTTCCCTCTCGAGGTTTCCAAGAGGTGTCAGGCTTCCTGTCAAGTGCACATAGGGGTCTGGGACTTTTTCTCAACTTGCCACTGGGCTTCACACCTCCTTTCATATTTTGAGTTGATCCTCAGGGTTCCAGTCAAATCCGTGCAGGCGAAACAGGCTTATCTCGAGTGGCTGGCGAAATCGGGGTCTTTTCAAATTGAGGCATGACTCCCAGGGATGCGCTTGAGTTTCAAGTTGAGACCGGCCTCCTCTTGAGGGGCAACGGCAACGTCGGGATTTCTTGCCCGATGAAGCAGAAGAATTGACCCTCATCTAGAGTTGAGGAGGGGGAAAACAGGGCTCTTCTTGAGTGGTAGTGTGAAACTCGGTGTTCCTCTCTAGTGGGGACGGGTATCTCGGGGACCTTCCTGAGTCGCATCAAAGGTGTCAAGTACCTTTTCACGTTTCAAGAGGGAACGTTGGGTTTCTCTCGAGACACTGCTCTGGAAAACAGCCTCATCTCATGTTGAGGGGAGAATCTCGTGGGTTTTACAAGTTGCGGCAGGACACTTGGAATTCCTCTGGAGTTGCAATGGGGACCTCAGGGACCCACTCGTGTTGTCTCAGGAAAGTTAATTCTCCATTCGAGTTGGGAAGGCCCTCTCGGGATTCCTCTCCAATCTGTACAGGGGCATAGGGCCTCATCTCGAGTTGAATTCGGAACCTCAGGGTTCCTTTTCAGTTCTGACATGGATCTCGGGCTTCCTATGGAGTTTCAACAGGGGAGTCAGGCCTCGTCTCTTGTGGAGACATGGAACGCAGCTTCTTTCTTGAAGTGTAAAAGAAGTATCAGGCTTCCTGTTGAGTGGACACAGGGTTCTGGAGCTTTTTCTCGAGATGCCACGGGGCTGTCACCCCTCCCTTCATGTTTTGAGTCGATCCTCGAGGTTCCAGTTAAGTCTGTGCAGGGAAATTAGGCTTATCTGGAGTGGATGTTTAAATCGGGGTTTTTTGAATTGAGGCATGACTCCTGGGGATGCACTCGAGTTTCAAGGGGAGACTGGCCTCCTCCTGAGGACCGACGGCAATCTCGGGATTCCTTTCCCGAGGAAGCAGGGGAATCGACCCTCATCTCGAGTTGAGGAGGGGGAAAACGGGGCTCTTCTTGAGTTGTGACGTGAAACTCAGTGCTCCTCTTGAGTGGGGTCGGGTATCTCGGAGACCTTCCTGAGTTGCATCAAGGGTGTCAAGTACCCTTTTGTGTTTCAAGAGGGAACGTGGGGTTTTTCTCAAGACACTGATCTGGAAAAGGGCCTCATCTCGCGTTGAGAGGAGAATAGTGTAGGTTTTCGTGATTTGCGGTGGGAAGCTTGGGGTTCATCATGAGTTGCGATGGGGACCTCAGGGACCCTCTAATGTTGCCTCAGAAAAGCCAGGTCTCTTTTCGAGTTTCTAGGGGCCCGTCGGAATTCCTCTCGGGTAGCTGCCGTGAATAGGGCCATGTCTAGAGTTCAGCTGGGAAACTCAGTGTTCCTCTCTGGTGGCAACCAGGATCTTGGGCTTCCTATCAAGGTTCAACTATGGAGTCAGGCCTCGTCTGATGTTAAGGCATAGAACTCTGCGTTCCTCTCGAGTTGTCAAAGAGGTGTCAGGCTTCCGGTCGAGTTCAGGTGGGGAATTTTGGCTTTCTCAAGATGATAGGCAGGGCGGACAGGCCTCCCATCCTGTTGTGAGGAGATATTTGGTGTTCCATTGGAGCCAGTGTAGGGGAATCAGGACTTATCTGGAGCTGAGGGCGAACTGGGCATCCTTTTTCCTTGTAGCAGGATCCGCGGGGTTCCACTCGAGATTCAATTGCTGACACAGGCCTCCTTTTTGGTTTGAGGGAAGTTGGGATTCCTCTTGAGTTGAAGCAGGGAATGGGAGCACATCTCCAGATGAGGTGGGACACATGGTGTTCTTCTCGAGTTGTGGTGGGAAACTTGGCTTTCATTTTGAGTTTTGATGGGGATCTCTGGGCCCCCTTGAGTTAAATGAAGGGAGTCAAGCCTCCTCTCAAGTTTTGAGAGGGAATTCGGGATTGCACTCGAGGCGTTGCAGGAGAAAAGGGCCTCATCTCAAGTTGATGGGGGAATCTCGTGGTTTGTCTAGAGTTGTGGCGGGAGGCTTGGGGTTCCTATGCAGTACCACCGGGAGATCAGGGAGCCTCTTGTGTTGCCTCAGGGAAGTCAAGTCTCAATTCGAGTTGAGAGTGCGAGCACGGGAGTGCTCTGGATTCACGGTAGGGGAATCAGGCCTCAATTCGCATGGAAAGGGGAATCTCAAGGTGTTTCTCAAGTTGCGGCAGGAAGTGTGGGTTCCTTCGAGTTGCCACGGGGACCTGAGGGAGCCTCTCATGTTGCCTCTGAGAAGTCAGGAATCCTTTCGAGTTGTGAGGGGCCTCTCGGGATTCCTCTCAAGTTGGTGCAGGTCATGTCGAGTTGAGGTGGGAAACTCAGCGTTCTTCTTCAGGCTCTGACAGGGATCTCGGTGTCCCTATGGAGATTCTCGTGTTGGGCCATGGAATTCCTCTTCCCTCTCGAGGTGGAAAAGGGGTGTCAGGCCTCCTGTCGAGTTGAAGTAGGTATCAGGGGCTATTTCTAGAGGTGCCACAGGGCTCTCAGTCCTCAATTCATGTCGTGAGTTGATATCCAGGGTGACATTCCAGTCTTGGCAGGGGAATGCGGCCTTATCTCGAGTGGACAGGAACATTGGGGTCTTTTTGAATGGTGGCACGATGCCTGGAGTTCCTCTCGAGTTTCAAGGTGAGACCGGACTCTGCCTGAGTTGTGACAGGAACATTGGGATTCTTTTGCAGACGAAGCAGGGGATTGGACCCTCATCTCGAGATGAGGAGGGGAAACCGGGGCTCTTCTTGAGTTGTGGTGGGAAACTCGGTGTTCCTCTAGAGCGGATATGGGTATGTCGGGGAACCTACTGAGTTGCCTAAAGGGTGTCAAATACCCTTTCCAGGCTCAAGAGGGAACGTGGGGTTTCTATCAAGACACTGCTTTGGAAAAGGGCCTCATCTTGCTTTACAGGAAGAATCTCGTGATTGTTCACGGGTTGCGGTGGGAAGCATGGGATTCCTCTAGAGTTTCATTGGTGATCTCCGGGACCGGCTCGTGTTGCCTCAAAGAAGTTAGGTCTCTTTTCGAGTTGCGAGAGGCGAGTCGGCATTCCAGTAGAGTCGCTGCTGGTGAATAGGGCCGTGTCTAGTGTTCAGTTGGGAAACTCAGTGTTCGTCTCCATCCGCGGCTGGGATCTCGGGCTTCCTATCAAAGTTCAACTAGGGAATCAGGCCTCCTCTGGTGTTGAGGCTAGGAACTCTGCACTTCTCTCGAGTTGTCAAAGAGGTGTCAGGCCTCCGATCGAGTTCAGGTAGGAATTTGGGTTTTTCAAGAGGATAGACAGGGCTTACAGGCCTCCCATCCTGTTGTGAGGGGATACTCTATGTTCCATTGGAGCTGGTGCAGGAGAATCAGGACTTTTCTGGAGCGGAGGGGGAACTCGGCGTCCTTTTTCCTTGCAGGAGGATCCGCGGGGTTCCATTAGAGATTCAATTGGTGACACAGGCCTCCTCTTGTGGTGCGAGGGAAGTTTGGATTTCTCTAGAGTTGAATCAGGGAATGGTCCCTCATCTCCAAATGAGGTGGGACACAAGGCGTTCTAGTCGAGTTGTGGTGGGAAACATGGCTTTCATCTCGAGTTGTGATGCGGATCTCTAGGCCCCCTTGTGTTGCCTAAAGGGAGTCAAGTTTCTCTCGAGTTTTGAGAGGGAACCTGGGATTGCTCTTGAAGTGCTGCAGGAGAAAATGTCCTCAACTTGCGTTGACAGGGGCATCTCGTGGTTTGTCTCGAGTTGTGGCTGGAGGCTTGAGATTCCTCTCCAGGTACCACGGGGAACTCAGGGAGCCTCTCGTGTTGCCTCAGGGAAGTCAAGTCTCCATTCGAGTTGAGAGTGCAAGCATGGGAGTGCTCTGGATTCATGGCAGGGGAATCAGGCCTCAATTCGCATGGAAGGTGGATTCTCAAGGTGTTTCTCTAGTTGCAGCAGGAAGTGTGGGTTCCCTACTTTGCCATGGGGACCTGAGGGATCCTCTCATGTTGTTTCTGGGAAGTCAGGAATCCTTTCGAGTTGTGAGGGGCCTCTCGGGATTCCTCTCGAGTTTGTGCAGGCAACTAGGGCCTCATGTTGAGTTGAGGCAGGAAACTTAGGGTTCCTCTCCAGCTCTAACAGGGATCTCGGTGTCACTATGGAGATTATCGTGTTGGGCCATGGAACTCCACTTCCCTCTCGAGGTGGAAAAGGGGTGTCAGGCCTCCTGTCGAGTTGAGTTAAATATCAGGGGCTATTTCTAGAGGCGCCACAGGGTCTCACTCCTCCATTCGTGTCGTGAGTTGATACCCGGGGTGACATTCCAGTCTTGTCAGTGGAATGCGGCCTTAATTCGAGTGGACGGGGACATCGGAGTCTTATCAAATGGGGGCACGACCCCTGGAGTTCCTCTCGAGTTTCAAGGTGAGACCGGCCTCCACCTGAGTTCTACGGAACATCGGGATTCTTTTGCAGATGAAGCAGGGGATTGGACCCTCATCTTGAGATGAGGAGGGGAAACCGGGGCTCTTCTTGAGTTGTGGTGGGAAACTCGGTGTTCCTCTCGAGTGGAGACAGGTATGTTGGGGAAATTCTTGAGTTCCCTAAAGGGTGTCAAGTACCCTTTCGAGGCTCAAGAGGGAAGGTGGGATTTCTATTGAGACCCTGCAGCAGAGAGGGGCCTCATCTCACGTTGAGGGGAGAATCTCCTGGGCTTTCTCAAGTCGCGGCAAGAAACTTGGGGTTCCTTTCGAGTTGAGACGGGGACCTCAAACCTGTTCATGTTGCCTAAAGAAAGTCAAATCTCCGTTCGATTTGCATGGGGCCTCCTGGGATTCCTCTGCAGTCAGTGCAGGGGCTTACGGCCTCATCTCGAGTTGAGGCCGGAACCTCAGTGTTCCTCTCCAGTTCTGACATGGATCTTGGGGTTTCTATGGAGTTTCATCAGGGTACTCAGGCCTCGTCTCGTGTGGAGACATGGAACTCTGCTTCCCTCTCGAGGTTTCCAAGAGGTGTCAGGCTTCCTGTTGAGTGGACATAGGGGTCTGTGACTTTTTCTCTAGTTGCCACTGGGCTGTCACACTTCCTTTCGTGTTTTGAGTCAATCCTCGGTGTTCCAGTCGAGTCAGTGTAGGCGAAACAGGCTTATCAGGAGTGGTTGGGGAAATTGGGGTCTTTTCGAATTGAGGCATGACCCCGGTGATGCACTCGAGTTTCATGGTAAGACCGGCCTCCTCTTGAGAGGCAATGGCAACGTTGGGATTCCTTTCCCAATGAAGCAGGGGAATCGACCCTCATCTCAAGTTGAGGAGGGGGAAAATGGGGCTCTTCTTGAGTGGAGGCGTGAAACTTGGGGTTCCTCTAGAGTGGGGACGGGTATCTCGGGGAGCTTCCTGATTTGCATCTAGGGTATCAAGTACCCTTTGGTGTTTCAGGAGGGAACGTGGGATTTCTCTCGAGACACAGCTCTGGAAAAGGGCCTCATCTCATGTTGAGTGAGAATCTCATGGTTTTTCTGGAGTTGCAGTGGGAAGCTTAGGGTTCATCATGAGTTGCAACAGGGATCTCAGCGACCGGCTCGTGTTGCCTTAGAGAAGTAAATGTCTCTTTTTGAGTTGTGAGGGGCTCGTCGGGATTCCTCTCGAGATACTGCCCGTCAATAGTGCCATGTCTAGAGTTCAGTCGGGAAACTCACTGTTCCTCTCCGGCGGTGACAGGCATCTTGGGCTCCCTATCAAGGCTCAACAAGGCAGTCAGGCCTTGCCTGGTGTTGAGGCATGGAACTCTGTGTTCCTCTTGAGTTGTCAAAGGTGGGTCAGGCCTCCCGTCGAGTTCAGACGGGGAATTTGTTATTTTTCAAGAGGATTGACAGGGTGGACAGGCCTCCCATCCTGTTGTGAGGGGATACTCGGTGTTCCATTGGAGCCGGTGCAGGGGAATCAGGACTTATCTGGAGCTGAGGGGGAACTTGGCGTCCTTTTTCCTTGCAGCAGGATCCTTGGGGTTCCACTCGAGATTCAAGTGGCCTCCTCTTGTGGTGTGAGGGGAAGTTTGGATTTCTCTTGAGGTGAAGCAGGGAATGGGCCCTCATCTCCAGATGAGGTTGGACACACGGGGCTCTTCTCAAGTTGTGATGGGAAACTCGGCTTTCATCACGAATTTGACGGGGATCTCTGGGCCCCCTTGAGTTGCATGAAGAGAGTCAAGCCTCCTCTCGAGTTCTGAGAGGGAACTCGGGATTGCTCTTGAGGCTTTGCAGGAGAAAAGGGCCTCATCGCATTGACGGGGGAATCTCGTGGTTTGCCTCGAGTTGGGGTGGGAGGCTTGGGGTTCCTCTCCAGGTACCACGGGGAATCAGGAAGCTCTCGTGTTGCCTCAGGGACGTCAAGTCTCCATTTGAGTTGCGAGTGCGAGCGCCGAGTGCTCTGGAGTCACAGCAGGGGAATCAGGCCTCAATTCGCATGGAAAGGGGAATCTCAAGGTGTTTCTCGAGTTGCAGCAGGAAGTGTGGGTTCCTTCGAGTTGCCACGGGGACCTGAGGGAGCCTCTAATGTTGTCTCTGGGAAGTCAGGAATCCTTTTGAGTTGTGAGGGGCCTCTCGGGATTTCTCTCGAGTTGGTGCAGGCGACTAGGGCCTCATCTTGAGTTGACATGGGAAACTCAGGGTTCCTCTCCAGGCTCTGACAGGGATCTTGAGTTCCCTATGGCGATTACAGCGGGGAGTCAGAAATCATCTCGTGTTGGGCCATGGATCTCTGCTTCCCTCTTGAGGTGGAAAACGGATGTCAGGCCTCCTGTCGAGTTGAGGTAGGGATCAGGGGCTGTTTCTAGAGGTGCCACGGGGCTCTCAGGCCTCGCTTCGTGTCGTGAGTTGATACTTGGGGTGACATTTGAGTCGTTGCAGGGGAATTAGGCTTTATCTTGAGTGGAGGGGACACCAGGGTCTTTTCGATAGGTGGCACGACCCCTGGAGTTCATCTCAAGTTTCAAGGTGAGACCGGCCTCCTCCTGATGTGCAATGGGAACATCGGGATTCCTTTGCAGATGAAGCAGGGGATTGGACCCTCATCTCGAGATGAGGAGGGGGAACCGGGGCTCTTCCTGAGTTGTGGCGGGAAACTCGGGGTTCCTCTTGAGTGGAGATGGGTATGTCAGGGAACTTCTTGAGTTGCCTAAAGGGTGTCAAGTACCCTTTAGAGGCTCAAGAGGGAAGATGGGATTTCTCTCGAGACTCTACAGAGGAAAGGGGCCTCATCTCGCATTGAGGGGAGAATCTCCTGGGTTTCTTGAGTTGCAGCAGGATACCTGGAATTCCTCTAGAGTTGTGACGGGGACCTCTGGAACCCGCTTGTGTTGCCTCAGGAAAGTCAAGTCTCCATTCAAGTTGCGAGGGGCCTCTTGGGTTTCCTCTCCAGTCGGTGCAGGGGCATAGGGCCTCATCTTGAGTTGAGGCCGGAACCTCAGGTTTCCTCTTCAGTTCTGACACGAATCTCGGCGTTCCTATGGAGTTTCAACAGCAGAGTCAGGCCTCGTCTTGTGTGGAGACATGGAACTCCGCTTCCCTCTCGAGGTTTCAAAGAGTTGTCAGGCTTCCTGTCGAGTGGACACAGGGTTCTCGGGCTTTTTGTCGAGGTACCACAGGGCTGTCACCCTTCCATTTGTGTTTTCAGTCGATCCTCACAGGTCCAGTCAAGTCCGTGCAGGGGAATCAGGCTTATCTGGAGTGGATGGGTCTTTTCGAATTGAGACATGACTCCTGGGGATGCGCTCCAGTTTCAAGGGAGACTGGCCTCCTCCTGAGGGCCGACGGCAACTCGTGATTTCTTTCCCAAGGAAAGAGGGGTATCGACCTACATCTCGATGAAAAGAGGGGGAAATCGGGCCTCTTCTTGAGTTGTGGCGTGAAACTCAGGGTTCCTCTCTAGTGGGGACGGTTATCTCAGGGACCTTCCTGAGTTGCATCAGGGTGCCAAGTACCCTTTCGCATTTCAAGAGGGAATGTGGGGTTTCTCTTGAGACACTGGTCTGGAATAGGGTCTCATCTCGCGTTGAGGGCAGAATCTCGTGGTTGTTCATGGGTTGCAGCGGGACTCAACCCAGGAGACTCAAACCCAGGAGAAGCAAACCCAGGAGATTGTCCCCATTTTGCAGCTTCTGTGGTGTCTTTTCCTGGACATTTTTCTGGCCACTTAGCACACATTTGTGTACACACGCTCACACACACACACACACACACACACACACACACACACAGAGGCTTTGTTCTTTTTCTGAGCCAGGAAATTCTCACTTCAAGTCAACATGTGAAGCCCTGCAGTGGTAAAACCTGGAAAATCTGATTCCCGACAATTTGCCCCATTTTCTAAATCAGATCCAGATCGTAGCTAGTCTAGGCCGTGGGGGATGAAGAACAGAAGTCACACCTCCTGAGCTCCGGCCTGGATGGGCAACTCATACAGGCATTGGCCTGTCTGCATTTGGCAGATCAAGCCTGGGGGAAAGGCTCTCACTAAATTTTTCAGAAGATGCTGTGGTTAGGGAAATGCGAGGACATGCCCACAGTCACAGGTCTGGAGCTGAGCCTCTTTCTGTGTTTTGGGTCAGAGAGACTGCAGACTCTAGGATCAAGAGTGTGGGTGGCTGCCAATCGTTCTTCTCTTGTCTCATGACAGAGTGTCAAGGAGGAGGAAAAGGCACCCCCTAAGAAGTAGGCCATCAAACCGCCCAGGGACCTGACCAGCAGGTTTGAGCAGGGACAGGAGATGAAGAGGCAGGAGGCGATCAAGGCTGAGGAGGAGAATCGGTGGAAGCAGGAGGAGGCACGCCTCTTGGTGGGCCCACCATCCTCAGCCCTCAAGCCATGAACTCGGCTCCAGAGAAGGGGCTGCTAGGAATGGGAAAACAGACACAGGCCACGAAGGGATGTGTTTATGGGCCCCAAGGTTCAAATCCCCTCCTCCCTCTTCCAAAAACCCCACCTCCACCCGGCCAGGCGGGAATCCCAGTGGTGGTCAGAGCTGTGCTGCCTGGGCCAATTCATTGTGTACTGAACAGTTCTGGGGTCCTCCTTGTTTCAGACCAGGAGCTCACTGAAGATACACCTGCATATACTCTACATCCATCCTCCATCCACCTTCCCACCAACCTCCCACCACCCTCCCACCACCCTTCCACAATCCTCCCACCACCCCATTCCACCCTCCCATTCGTCTTCACACTACGTTCCCATCCTCCTCTCACAATCCTCCCACTACCCTCCCATCCATCCTCCCATCCACCTTCCCATCACCCTCCAACAATCCTCCCACCACCCTCACACCACCCTCTGAACACCCTCCCACAATCCTCCAACCACTCTCCCATCACTGCCCACCACCCGCCCACCACCCACCCTCCACACTCCCACCAATTTCCCACCACCCACCCACCACCCTCCCAGCACCGCCCACCACCTCCCACCACATGCCTACCACCCTCCCACCTCCTCCCACCACCCGCCCACCACTCTCCCACCTCCCTCCCAGCACCCCCACCACCTGCCCACCACCCACTCACCAACCTCCCACCACCCTCCCACAACCCACCCACCACCATCCCAGTACCCGCCCACCACCCGCCCACCACCCCTCCCACCACACGCCCACCACCCTCCCCCACCTCCTCCCACCACCGCCCACCATCCCACCACCTCCTCCTAGCACCCTCCCACCACCCGCCTACTACCCTACCACTGCCTTCCAATCCACCCTCCCATTCATCTTCCCACCCTGTGGAGTAGGATGGACTAGGATGAACCTGTTTTCTTATACATAAGAAAGGGAGGATCTTATATATGTATGTATATATAGATATATAAGCTCAATCTGTGGTTTATAAACTTGACCTGTTTCAGCTCTAGGTATCTATGATTTGTTGGCTTTTTGTGTTGTGATTCTGGGTGAGATTTCATCCAAAGAAAGATAGAGGGACGCCATATGGCTTCCCTATCTGCACCCCTCTGGACAAAGGGCCGCTGTGCCATATTCATTATTGCATCACCAGGGTCTACTGCATCCTACAGTAGACCCTCAATAAATACTATATGGAAGGAAAGACAAGAAGGGAGGAGGCAAAGTATATGAGAGGAATGATGAGAGTGTGGGTGGATAGGAGAAGAGATGGGAGGATGGGTGAGAGGATGGTTTGAGGGTGGTTGGGGGTGGATGGGAGGGTGGTGGGAGGGTGATGGGAGTGTGGTGGGAGGGTGGTGGGAGGGTGCTGGGAGCATCGTCGGAGGGGTGGTGGTTGCAGGGGGAAAGTGGTTGGGAGGGTGTTGGGAGGAAGGGGGAGGGTAGTGGGAAGATGAATGGGAAGGTGAAATAGAGGGTGGTGGGAGAGTGGATTGGAGGGTGGTGGGAAGGTGGTGGGAGGGTGGATTGGAAGGTGGTTGGAGTGTTGTGGGAGAACCGTGGGAGGGATGGTGGTTGCGGTGGGGTTCATCTGGAATTGCAACGGGGATCTCAGGGACCAGCTCGTGTTGCCTCAGAGAAGTCAGGTCTCATTTCGAGTTGTGAGGGGCCCGTTGGGATTCCTCTTGAGTCACAGCTGGTGAACAGGGCCGTGTCTAGAGTTCAGTTGGGAAACTGTTCCTCTCCAGCGGTGACCATGATCTTGGGCTTCCTATCAAGGTTCAACTAGGGAGTAAAGGCTCATCTGGTGTTGAGGCCTGGAACTCTGCATTTCTCTTGAGTTGTCAAAGGGCTGTCAGGCCTCCGGTCGAGTTCAGGTGGGGAATTAGTGCTTTTTCAAGAGGATAGGCAGGGGCGACAGGCCTCCCGTCCTTTTGTGAGGGGATACTCGGTATTCCATTAGAGCTGGTGCAGGGGAATCAGGACTTATCTGGAGTGGAGGGGGAACTCAGCATCCTTTTGGCTTGCAGGAGGATCCGCGGGGTTCCACTTGAGATTCAGTTGGTGACACAGGCCTCCTCTTGTGATGCGAGGGGAAGTTGGGATACCTCTTGAGTTGAAGCAGGGAATGGGCCCTCATCTCCAGATGAGGTGGGATACACGGGGTTCTAGTCAAGTTGTGGCAGGAAACTCGGCTTTCATCTCAAGTTGTGACGGGGATCTCTGGGCCCCCTTGAGTTCCCTAAAGGGAGTCAAGTTTTCTGTCGAGTTTGAGAGGGAGCCTGTGATTGCTTTTGAGGTGCGGCAGGAGAAAAGTGCCTCATCTTGTGTTGACGGGGGCATCTTGTGGTTTGTCTCAAGTTTCGGCTGAAGGCTTGAGATTCCTCTTCAGGTACCACGGGGCCCTCAGGGAGCCTCTCATGTTGCCTCAAGGAAGTCAAGTATCCATTCGAGTTGCGAGGGTGAGCGCGGGAGTGCTCTGGAGTCACAGCAGGGGAATCAGGCCTCAAGTCACATGGAAGGGGGAAGCTCAAGGTGTTCCTTGAGTTGTGGCAGGAAGTGTGGGTTCCCTCGAGTTGCCACGGGCACCTGAGGGAGCCTCTCATATTGTATCTGGGAAGTCAGGAATCCTTTCAATTTGTGAGGGGCCTCTCGAGATTCCTCTCGAGTTGGTGTGCTCGAGTTGGTGCGGTCAACTAGGGCCTCATCTCGAGGTGAGGCAGGAAACTCAGTGTTCCTCTTCAGCTCTGACAGGGATCTCGGGGTCCCTATGGAGATTACCCTGGGAGTCAGATATTGTCTCGTGTTGGGGCATGGAACTCCGCTTCCCTCTGGAGGTGGCAATGGGGTGTCAGGTCTCCTGTCAAGTTGAGGTAGGTATCAGGGGCTATTTCTAAAGGTGCCACAGGGCTCCCAGTCCTCCTTTCATGTCTTGAGTTGATACCCGGGGTGAAATTCCAGTCTTTGCAGGGGAATGAGGCCTTATCTCGAGTGGACGGGGACAACGGGGTCTTTAACACGGTGGCACGACCCCTGGAGTTTGTTTCGAGTTTCAAGTTGAGTCCAGCCTCATCCTGAGGTGCGACAGGAACATAGGGATTCCTTTGTAAATGAAGCAGGGGATTGGACCCTCATCTCGAGATGAGGAGGGGAAACCGGGGCTCTTCTTGAGTTGTGGTGGGAAACTCAGTGTTCCTCTCGAGTGCAGATGGGTATGATGGGGAACTTCTTGAATTGCCTAAAGGGTGTCAAATACCCTTTCGAGGATAAAGGGGGAAGGTGGGATTTCTCTCGAGACACTGCAATGGAGAGGGGGCTCATCTCGCATTGAGGGGAGAATCTCCTGGGCTTTCTCGAGTCGCAGCAGGCAACTTGGGGTTCCTCTCGAGATACAACGGGGACCTCAAACCCACTCGTGTTGCCTCAGGAAAGTCAAGTTTCCATTCGAGTTGCGAGGGGCCCCTCGGGATTCCTCTCCTGTTGGTGCAGAGGCATAGGGCCTCATTTCGAGTTGAAGCTGGAACCTCAGGGTTCCTCTTAAGTTCTGACATGGATCTTGGGGTTCCTATGGAGTTTAAACAGGGGAGTCAGGCCTCATCTTGTGTTGAACTCCGCTTCCCTCTCGAGAATTCAAAGAGGTGTCAGGCTTTCTGTCGAGTGGACATAGGGGTCTAGGGCTTTTTCTCAAGGTGTCACCAGTGTCACACCTCCCTTCGTGTTTTGAGTCGATCCTCAGGGTTCTAGTCGAGTCAGTGCAGGGGAATCAGGCTTATCTGGAGTGGCTGGGGAAATCGGGGTCTTTTCAAATTGAGGCACGACTGCTGGATATGTGCTCGAATTTCAAGGTGAGACCAGCCTCCTCTTGAGGGGGCAATGGCAACATCAGGATTCCTTTCCTGACAAAGCAGGGGAATCGACCCTCATCTCAAGTTGAGGAGGGAGAAAACGGGGCTCTTCTTGAGTTGTGGCATGAAACTCGGTGTTCCTCTGGAGTGGACAGATATCTCGGGGACCTTTCTGAGTTGCATCAAGGGTTTCAAGTACCCTTTCACGTTTCAAGAGGGAATGTGGGGTTTCTCTTGAGACACTGTTCTGGAAAAGGGCCTCGTCTCACGTTGAGGGAGAATCTCGTGGTTTTTCTCAAGTTGTGGTGGGAAGCTTGGGGTTCATCTCGAGTTGGGACGTGGATCTCAGGGACCTGCTCGTGTTGCCTCAGAGAAGTCAGGTCTCTTTTCGAGTTGCATGGGGCTCGTTGGGATTCCTCTCAAGTCACTGCCCGTGAATAGGGCAGTGTCTGGAGTTCAGTTGGGAAACTGTGTTCCTCTCCGGTAGCGACGAGGATCTCGGGGTCCCTATGGAGATTCCAAGGCTCAACAAGGGAGTCAGGCCTCGACTGGTGTTGAGGCATGGAACTCTGCATTCATCTCAAGTTGTCAAAGGGTTGTCAGGCATCCAGTCAAGTTTAGGCGGGGAATTTGGGCTTTTTCAAGAGCATTGGCAGGGCCGACAGGCCTCCCATTCTGTTGTGAGTGGATACTCGGTGTTCTGTTGGAGCCAGTGCAGGGGAATCAGGACTTATCTCGAGCAGAGGGGAAACTCAGCGTCCTTTTTCCTTGAAGCAAAATCCACCGGATTCCACTCGAGATTCAATTGGTCACACAGGCCTCCTATTGTGGTGCGAGGAGAAGTTGGGATTCCTCTTGAGTTGAAGCAGGAAATGGGTCCTTATCTCCAGATGAGGTTGGACGCACAGGGCTCTTCTTGAGTTGTGGTGGGAAACTCGGCTTTCCTCACGAGTTGTGACGGGGATGTCTGGGCCCCCTTGAGTTGCATGAAGGGAGTCAAGCCTCCTCTCGAGTTTTGAGAGGGAACTCGGGATTGCTCTCGAGGAGATGCAGAAGAAAAGGACCTCATCTCGCATTGAAGAGGGAATCACGTGGTTTGTCTCGAGTTGTGGAGAGAGGCTTGGGGTTCCTTGAAAGGTAATACCGGGAGCTCAGGGAGCCTGTCGTGTTGCCTCAAGGAAGTCAAGTCTCCAATCGAGTTGCGAGGGCGAGCACATGGGTACTCTGGAGTCACGTCAGGGGAATCAGGCCTCAATTTGCATGAAAGGGGGAATCTCAAGGTGTTTCTCGAGTTGCAGCAGGAAGTGTGGGTTCCCTCCAGTTGCCACAGAGACCTGAGGGAGCCTCTCATGTTGTTTCTGCGAGGTCAGGAATCCTTTCGAGTTGTGAGGGGACTTCGGGAATCCTATCGAGTTGGTGTGGGCGACTAGGGCTTCATCTCTTGTTGAGGTGGGAAAATCAGGGTTCCTCTCCTGCTCCGACAGGGATCTTTGGGTCCCTATGGAGATTCCACTGGGGAGTCAGACGTCATCTCGTGTTGGTGCATGGAACTCCGCTTCCCTCTCGAGGTGGCAAAGGGGTGTAAGGCCTCCTGTCGAGTTGAGGTAGGGATCAGGGGCTATTTCTAGAGGTTCCACGGGGCTCTCAGGCCTCCCTTTGTGTCGTGAGTTGATCCTTGGTGTGACATTCGAGTCGTTGCAGGGGAATGAGGTCTTATCTCGAGTGGACGGGGACATCAGGGTCTTTTTGAATGGTGGCACGACCCCTGGAGTTTGTCTCGAGTTTCAAGGTGAGACCGGCCTCCTCCTGATGTGTCTGGAACGTTGGGATTCCTTTCCAGATGAAGTAGGGGAATGGACCGTCATCTCAAGATGATGAGTGGAAACTGGGTCTCTTCTTGAGTTGTGGCAGGAAACTTGGGGTTCCACTTGAGTGGAGATGGGTATGTCGGGGAACTTCTTGAGCTCCTAAAGGGTGTCAAGAATCCTTTCAAGGCTCAAGAGGGAAGGTGGGATTTCTCTCGAGACTCTGCCAGTGAGAGGGACCTTATCTCATGTTGAAGGGAGAATCTCCTGAGTTTCTCGAGTATAAGCAGGACACTTGGATTTCTTCTCGAGTTGCGATGGGGACCTCAGGGACCCGCTCGTGTTGCCTCTGGAATGTCAAGTCTCTATTCGAGTTACAAAGGGCCTCTCGGGATTCCTCTCCAGTCAGTGCAGGGGCATAGGGCCTCATCTCGAGTTGAATTCAGAACCTGAAGGTTCCTCTTCAATTCTGACATGGATCTCAGGGTTCCTATGGAGTTTCAATAGGGGAGTCAGGCCTCGTCTCATGTGGAGACATGGAACTCTGCTTCCCTCTTGAGGTTTCAAAGAGGTGTCAGGCTTCCTGTCAAGTGGACACGGGGTTCTGGGGCTTTTTCTCAATGTGCCAGGGGGCTGTGACCCCTCCCTTTGTGTTTTGAGTCGATCCTCGGGATTCCAGTCAAGTCCATGCAGAGGAATCAGGCATATCTGGAGTAGATGGGGAATTCAGGGTCTTTTCGAATTGAGGCACAACTCCTGGGCATGTGCTCGAGTTTCAAGGAGAGACAGGCCTCCTCTCGAGGGCCGACGGCAACGTCGGGATTCCTTTCCTGATGAAGAGGGGGAATCGACCCTCATCTTGATGAGAGGAGGGGAAAAACGGGGCTCTTCTTTAGTTGTGGCATGAAACTCAGGTTTCCTCTCTAGTGGGGACGGGTATCTCGGAGACTTTCCTGAGTTGCATCAAGGGTTCAAGTACCCTTTTGCATTTCAAGAGGGAATGTGGGGTTTCTCTCGAGACACTGCTCTGGAAAAGGGCCTCATCTTGCATTGAGGGCAAAATCTTGTGGTTGTTCACGGGTTGCAGTGGAAAGCGTGGGGTTCCTCTCGAGTTGCAACGGGGATCTCAGGGGCTGGTTCGTGTTGCCTCAGAGAAGTCAGGTCTCTTTTCGAGTTGTGAGGGGCCCATCGGGATTCCTCTCGAGTTGCTGCTGGTGAATAGGGCAGTGTCTAGAGTTCAGTCGGAAAACTCAGTGTTCCTCTCCAGTGGCGACTGGGATCTCGGGCTTCCTATCAAGTTTCAACTAGGGAGTCAGGCCTCGACTGGTGTTGAGGCATGGAACTCTGCATTTCTCTCGAGTTGTCAAAGGGCTGTCAGGCCTCCGGTCGAGTTCAGAAGGGGAATTTGGGCCTTTTCAAGAGCATTGGCAGGGGCGACAGGCCTCCCATCCTGTTGTTAGGGGATACTCGGTGTTCCATTGGAGACTGTGCAGGGGTTTTAGGAATCATCTGGAGCGGAGGGGGAACTCATCGTCCTTTTCCCTTGCAGCAAGATCCGCAGGGTTCCACTCGAGATTCAAGCGGTGACACAGGCCTCCTCTTGTGGTGCGAGGGGAAGTTGGAATTCCTCTTGAGTTGAAGCAGGAAATGGGCCCTCATTTCCAGATGAGGTAGGACACAGGGGGTTCTAGTTGAGTTGTTGCGGGAAACTCGGCTTTCATCTCGAGGTGTGATGGGGATCTCTGGGCCCCCTTGAGTTGCATAAAGGGAGTCAAGCTTTCTCTCAAGTTTTGAGAGGGAAGCTGGAATTGCTCTCGAGGTGCTGCAGGAGAAAAAAGGCCTCATCTTGCGTTGACGGGGCATCTCGTGTTTTGTCTCATGTTGCGGCAGGAGGCTTGAGATTCCTCTCCAGGTACCACGGTGCCCTCAGGGAGCCTCTGATTTTGCCTCAGGGAAGTCAATCCTCCATTCGAGTTGCGAGGGCGAGTGCAGGAGTGCTCTGGAGTCACGACAGGGGAATCAGGCCTCAATTCACATGGAAGGGGGAATCTCAAGGTGTTTCTCGAGTTGCGGCAGGAAGTGTGGGTTCCCTCCAGTTGCCACGGGGACGTGAGAGAGACTCTCATGTTGTCTCTGGGAAGTCAGGAATCCTTTCAAGTTGTGAGGGGCCTCTCAGGATTCCTCTCGAGTTGGTGTGGGCCACTAAGGCCTCATCTTGAGTTGAGGTGGAAAACTCAGCATTCTTTTCCAGCTCTGACAGGGATCTCAGGGTCCCTATGGAGATTCCCCTGGGGAGTCAGAAGTCATCTCGTGTTGGGGCATGGAACTCCGCTTCCCTCTCGAGGTGGCAAAGGGGTGTCAGGCCTCCTGTCGAGTTGAGGTAGGGATCAGGGGTTATTTCTAGAGGTGCCACGGGGCTCTCAGGCCTACCTTCGAGGCATGAGTTGATCCTCGGGGTGACATTCGAGTCGTTGCAGGGGAATGAGGCCTTATTATGAGAGGACAGGGACATCGGCATCTTTTCAAACGGTGGCACGACCCCTGGAGTGCCTTTCGAGTTTCAAGGTGAGGCTGGCCTCCCCCTGATGTGTGACGGGAGCATCGGGATTCCTTTGCAGACGAAGCAGGGGAATGGACCCTCATTTCGAGATGAGGAGGGGAAACCGTGACTCTTCTTTAGTTGTGGCGGGAAACTCGGGCATCCTCTTGAGTGGAGACGGGTATGTCGGGGAACTTCTTGTGTTGCCTAAAGGGTGTCAAGTACCCTTTCGAGGCTCAAGAGGGAAGGTGGGATTCCTCTCGAGACTCTGCTGCGGAAAGGGGCCTCATCTCGCATTGAGGGGAGAATCTCCTGGGTTTCTGGAGTTGCGGCGGTACACTTGGAATTCATCTTGACTTGCGACGAGGACCTCAGGGACCCGCTCATGTTGCCTCAGGAAAGTCAAGTCTCCATTTGAGTTGCGAGGGGTCTCCTGGGATTCCTCTGCACTCGGTGCAGGGGCATAGGCCCTTATCTCGAGTTGAGGCCAGAACCTTAGGGTTCCTCTTCAGTTCTGACATGGATATCGGGAGGGATATTGTCTCGTGTGGAGACTTTGAAATCAGCTTCCCTCTCCAGGTGTAAAAGAGGTGTCAGGCTTCCTGTCGAGTGATCACAGGGTTCTGGGGCTTTTTCTCGAGGTGTTACCCGGCTGTCACACCTCCCTCTGTGTTTTTAGTCGATCCTCGGGGTTCCAGCCCAATCAGTGCAGGCGAATCAGGCTTATCTGGAGTGGCTGGGGAAATCGGGGTCTTTTCAAATTGAGGCACGAATCCTGGGTATGCGCTCGAATTTCAAGGTGAGACCAGCCTCCTCTTGAGGGGCAACAGCAACATCGGGATTCCTTTCCTCATGACGAGGAGGAATCGACCCTCATCTCAAATTGAGGAGGGGGAAAACAGGGTCCTTCTTGAGTTGTGGTGTGAAACTCGGTGTTCCTCTGGAGTGGACGGGTGTCTCTGGGACTTCCTGGAGTTGCATCAAGGGTGTCAATTACCCTTTCACGTTTCAAGAGGGAACATGGGGTTTCTCTCGAGACACTGCTCTGGAAAAGGGTCTCATCTTGCGTGGATTTTCTCGGGTTGTGGCGGGAAGCTTGGGGGTTCATCTCGAGTTGGGACGGGTCCTCAGGGACTGGCTCATGTTGCCTCTGGAATGTCAAATCTCCATTTGATTTGCGAGGGGACTCTCAAGATACCTCTCCAGTCGGTGCAGGGGCATAGGGCCTCATCTCGAGTTGAGACCAGAACCTCAGTGTTCCTCTTCAATTCTGACGTGGATCTCAGGGTTCCTATGGAATTTTAACAGGGGAGTCAGGCCTCGTCTTGTCTGGAGACCTGAAACTCTGCTTCTCTCTCGAGGTTTCAAAGAGGTGTCAGGCTTCCTGTCGAGTGGACACAGAGTTCTGGGGCTTTTTCTTGAGGTGCCACGGGGCTGTCACACCTCCCTTTGTGTTTTGAGTTGATCCTCGGGATTCCAGTCAAGTCTGTGCAAGGGAATCAGGCATATCTGGAGTGCATGGGGAATTGGGGTCTTTTCGAATTGAGGCACAACTCCTGGGGATGTGCTCGAGTTTCAGGGGGAGACCGGCCTCCTCCCGAGGGCCAATGGCAACATCGGGATTCCTTTCCTCATGACGAGGAGGAATCGACCCTCATCTCGATGAGAGGAGGGGGAAAACGGGGTTCTTCTTTTGTTGTGGCATGAAACTCGGGTTTCCTTTCTAGTGGGGACGGGTATCTCAGAGACTTTCCTGAGTTGCATCAAGGGTGTCAAGTACCCTTTCGCATTTCAAGAGGGAACGTGGGGTTTCTCTTGAGATACTGCTCTGGAAAAGGGCCTCATCTCGCATTGAGGGGAAAATCTCCTGGTTGTTCATGGGTTGCGGCGGAAAGCGTGGGGTTCCTCTCGAGTTGCAACGGGGATCTCAGGGACTGGTTCGTGTTGCCTCAGATAATTCAGGTCTCTTTTCGAGTTATGAGGGTCCCGTCGGGATTCCTCTTGAGTCACTGCTGGTGAATAGGTCCGTGTCTAGAGTTCATTCGGAACTCAGTGTTTCTCTCGGGCAGCGACTAGGATCTTGGGCTTCCTATCAAGGTTCAACTAGGTAGTCAGGTCTCGTCTGGTGTTGAGGCATGGAACTCTGCATTTCTCTAGAGTTGTCAAAGGGCTGTCAGGCCTCCGGTCGAGTTCAGGTGGGGAATTTGGTTTTTTTTTCAAGAGGATAGGCAGGGCTGACGGGCCTCCCATCCTGTTGTGATGGGATACTCGGTGTTCCACTGGAGCAGGTGCAGGGGAATCAGGACTTATCTGCAGCAGAGGGGGAACTCGATTTCCTTTTCCTTGAAGCCACATCCGTGGGGTTCCACTCAAGATTCAAGTGGTGACACAGGCCTCCTCTTGTGGTGCGAGGGCCATTGGGATTCCTCTTGAGCTAAGCAGGGAATGGCCCTCATGTAATGATGAGGTGGGACACACGGGGTTCTAGTCGAGTTGTGGCAGGAAACTCGGTTTTCATTTTGAGGTGTGACGGGGATCTCTGTGCCCCCTTGAGTTGCATAAAGGGTGTCAAGCTTTCTCTCCAGTTTTGAGAGGGAACCTGGAATTACTCTCGAGGTGCTGCAGGAGAAAAAGCCCTCATCTAGCGTTGACAGGGGCATCCCGTGTTTTGTCTTGTGTTGTGGCAGGAGGCTTGAGATTCCTCTCCAGTTACCACGGGGAACTCAGGGAGCCTCTTGTTTTGCCTCAGGGAAGTCAATCCTCCATTCGAGTTGTGAGGGCAAGCGCGGGAGTGCTCTGGAGTCACGGCAGGGGAATTAAGCCTCAATTCACATGGTAGAGGAAATCTCAAGGTGTTTCTCGAGTTGTGGCAGGAAGTGTGGGTTCCCTCCAGTTGCCACGGGGACGTGAGGGAGACTCTCATGTTGTCTCTGGGAAGTCAGGAATCCTTTCAAGTTGTGAGGGGCCTCTCAGGATTCCTCTCGAGTTGGTATGGGCGACTAGGGCCTCATCTCAAGTTGAGGCGGGAAACTCAGCATTCCTTTCCAGCTGTGATAGGGATCTCAGGGTCCCTATGGAGATTCCACTGGGGAGTCAGACGTCGTCTCGTGTTGGGGCATGGAATTCCGCTTCCCTCTCGAGGTGGCAAAGGGGTGTCAGGCCTCCTGTTGTGTTGAGGTAGGGATCAGGGGCTATTTCTAGAGGTGCCACGGGGCTCTCAGGCCTCCCTTCGTGTCGTGAGTTGATCCTCGGGGTGACATTCGAGTCGTTGCAGGGGAATGAGGCCTTATCTTCAGTGGAAGGGGACATCAGTGTTTTTTCGAACTGCCACAACCCCTGGAGTGCCTCTCAAGTTTCAAGGTGAGACTGGCCTCCCTCTGATGTGAGACGGGAGTGTCGGGATTCCTTTGCAGATGAAGCAGGGGAATGGACCCTCATCTCGAGATGAAGAGGTTAAACCATGGCTCTTCTTTAGTTGTGGCAGGAAACTCGGGCTTCCTCTTGACTGGAGACGGGTATGTCAGGGAACTTCTTGAGCTGCCTAAAGGGTGTCAAGTACCCTTTCGAGGCTCAAGATGGAGGTGGGATTTCTCTCGAGACTCTGCCGTGGAAAGGGTCCTCATCTTGCGTTGAGGGGAGAATCTCCTGGGTTTCGCGAGTTGCGGCCGAACACTTGGAGTTTCTCTCGAATTGCGACGAGGACCTCAGGGACCCGCCCGTGTTGCCTCAGGAAAGTCAAGTCTCCATTCGAGTTTCGAGGGGCCTCCTGGGATTCCTCTGCACTCGGTGCAGGGGCATAGGGCCCCATCTCGTGTTGAGGTTGGAACCTCAGGGTTCCTCTTCAGTTCTGACATGGTTATCGGCGTTCCTATGGAGTTTCACCAGGGGAGTCAGGCCTCGTCTCCTGTGGAGACATTGAAATCAGCTTCCCTCTTGAGGTTTCAAAGAGGTGTCAGGCTTCCTGTCTATTGGACACTGAGTTCTGGGGCTTTTTCTTGAGGTTTCATCTGGCTGTCACATCTCTCTTCGTGTTTTGAATTGATCCTCGGGGTTCCAGCCCAGTCAGTGCAGGCGAATCAGGCTTATCTGGAGTGGCTGGGGAAATCGTGGTCTTTTCGAATTGAGGCACGAATCCTGGGTATGTGCTCGAATTTCAAGGTGAGACCAGCCTCCTCTTGAGGGGCAACAGCAACATCAGGATTCCTTTCCCGACGAAGCAGGGGAATCGACCCTCCTCTCAAGTTGAGGAGGGGGAAAACAGGGTCCTTCTTGAGTTGTGGCATGAAAATCGGTATTCCTCTGGAGTGGACGGGTATCTCGGGTTACTTCCGGAGTTGCGTCAAGGGTGTCAATTACCCTTTTGCTTTTCAAGAGGGAACGTGGGGTTTTTCTCGAGACACTGCTCTAGAAAAGGGCCTCATCTCGCGTTGAGGGAGAATCTTGTGGTTTTTCTCGACTTGTGGCGGGAAGCTTGGGGTTCATCTGAGTTGTGATGGGTATCTCAGGGACCGGCTCATGTTGCCTCAGAGTAGTCATGTCTCTTTTCGAGTTGTGTGGGGGTCTCTTCGGGATTCCTCTCAAGTCATTGCCCGCGAATAGTGCAGTGTCTAGAGTTCAGTCGGGAAACTGTTCCTCTCTGGTGGCAACAGGGATCTCAGGGTCCCTATGGAGATTCCAAGGCTCAACAAGGGAGTCAGGCCTCGCCTGGTGTTGAAGCATGGAACTCTACATTCTTCTCGAATTGTCAAAGGGATGTCCGGCCTCCAGTCGAGTTCAGGCGGGGAATTTGGGGTTTTTCAAGAGAATAGGCAGGGCCGACAGGCCTCCCATTCGGTTGTGAGTGGATACTCGGTGTTCCGTTGGAGCCGGTGCAGGGGAATCAGGACTTATCTCGAGCAGAGGGGGAACTCAGCATCCTTTTTACTTGGAGCAGGATCCACGGGGTTCCACTCGAGATTCAATTGGTGACACAGGCCTCCTCTTGTGGTGTGAGGGGAAGTTGGGATTCCTCTTGAGTTGAAGCAGGGAATGGGCCTTCATCTCCAGATGAGGTTGGACACACGGGGCTCTTCTCGAGTTGTGGCGGGAAACTCGGCTTTCATCATGAGTTGTGGCGGGGATCTCTGGGCCCCCTTGAGTTGCATGAAGTGAGTCACCTCCTCTCGAGTTTTGAGAGGAAACTCGGGATTGCTCTCCAGGCGCTGCAGGAGAAAAGGACCTCATCTGGCGTTGAGGAGGGAATCACATGGTTTGCCTCAAGTTGTGGAGAGAGGCTTGGGGTTCCTCTGAAGGTAACACCGGGAGCTCAGGGAGCCTGTCGTGTTGCCTCAGGGAAGTCAAGTCTCCATTAATGTTGCGAGGGTGAGCGCGGGAGTGCTCTGGAGTCACGTCAGGGGAATCAGGCCTCAATTTGCCTGGAAGGGGGAATCTTAAGGTGTTTCTCGAGTTGCGGCAGGAAGTGTGGGTTCCCTCTGGTTGCCACGGGGACCTGAGGGAGCCTCTCATGTTTTCTCTGGAATCCTTTTGAGTTGTTAGGGGCCTTCAGGATTCCCACTGAGTTGGTGCGGGCAACTAGGGCCTCATCTTGAGCTGAGGCGGGAACTCAGGGTTCCTTTCCAGCTCTGACAGGGATCTCGGGGTCCCTATGGAGATTCCCCTGGGGAGTCGGATGTCATCTCGTGTTGGGGAATGGTACTCCACTTCCCTCTTGAGGTGGCAAAGGGGTGTCAGGCCTCCTGTTGAGTTGAGGTAAAGATCAGAGGCTATATCTAGAGGTGCTACCAGGCTCTCAGTCCTCCCTTTATGTCAGGAGTTGATCCTTGGTGTGACATTTGAGTCATTGCAGGGGAATGAGGCCTTATCTAGAGTGGACGGGGACATTGGGGTCTTTTAGAATGGTGGCACAGTCCCTGGAGTTCGTCTCGAATTTCAGGTGAGACCAGCCTGTGCGACGGGAACATCGGGATCCCTTGCAGATGAAGCACGGGAATGGACCATCATTTTGAGATGATTAGTGGTACTGGGTCTGTTCTTGAGTTGTGGCAGGAAACTAGGGCTTCCTCTTGAGTGGAGATGGGGATGTCGGGGAACTTCTTGAGTTGCCTAAAGTGTGTCAAGTACCCTTTCGAGGCTCAAGAGGGAAGGTGGGATTTCTCTCGAGACTCTACCGTGGAAAGGGGCCTCATCTCGCATTGAGGGGACAATCTCCTGAGTTTCTCGAATTGTGGCCGGACACTTGGAGTTCCTCTCAAATTGCGACGAGAACTTCAGGGACCTGCTCGTGTTGCCTCAGGAAAGTCAAGTCTCCATTCGAGTTGCGAGGGACCTCCTAGGATTCCTCTCCCGTCCGTGCAGGGCATAGGGCCTCATCTCGAGTTGAGGCCAGAACCTCAGGGTTCGTCTTCAGTTCTGACATGGATATCGGGGTTCCTATGGAGTTTCAACAGGGGAGTCAGGTCTCGTCTCGTGTGGAGACATTGAAATCAGCTTCCCTCTCCAGGTGTAAAGGAGGTGTCAGGCTTCCTGTCAAGTGAACACAGGGTTCTGGGGCTTTTTCTCGAAGTGCCAGGGGGCTGTCACCCCTCCCTTTGTGTTTTGAGTCGATATCTGGGGTTCCAGTTGAGTCCGTGCAGGGGAATCAGGCTGGGGAAATCGGGGTCTTATTGAATTGAGTCACAACTCGGGATGCGCTCGAATTTCAAGGGGAGACCGGCCTCCTCCTGAGGGCCAATGGCAAAGTCGGGGTTCCTTTCCTCATGAAGAGGGAGAATCGACCCTCATCTCGATGAGAGGAGGGGGAAAACGGGGCTCTTTTTGAGTTGTGGCGTGAAACTCGGTGTTTCCCTCTAGTGGGCCGGGTATCTCGGGGATCTTCCTGAGTTGCATCAAGGGTGTCAAGTACCCTTTCCCATTTCAAGAGGGAATGTGGGGTTTCTCTTGAGACACTGTTCTGGAAAATTGCCTCATGTCACGTTGAAGGGAGAATCTCGTGGTTGTTCACGGGTTGCAGCGGGACGCGTGGGGTTCCTCTCGAGTTGCAACGGGGATCTCAGGGACTGGCTCGTGTTGCCTCAGAGCAGTCAGATCTCTTTTCAAGTTGCGAGGGGCCCGTTGGGATTCCTCTCGATGCTCCTGGCAAATAGGTCCGTGTCTAGAGTTCAGTTTGAAAACTCAGTGTTCCTCTCCAGTGGTGACAGGGTCTTGAGGACCCTATGGAGATTCCAAGGTTCAACAAGGGAGTCAGGCCTCGCCTGGTGTTGAGGCATGGAACTCTGGATTCCTCTCGAGTTGTCAAAGGGGTTTCAGGCCTCCAGTCGAGTCAGGCTGGGAATTTGGTTTTTTTCAAGAGGATAGGCAGGGCTGACGGGCCTCCCATCTGGTTGTGAGTGGATACTCGGTGTTCGGTTGGAGCCGGTGCAGGGGAATCAGGACTTATCTCGAGCTGAGGGGGAACTCAGCATCCTTTTCCCTTGCAGCAAAATCCACCGGATTCCACTCGAGATTCAATTGGTCACACAGGCCTCCTATTGTGATGTGAGGGGAAGTTGGGATTCCTCTTGAGTTGAAGCAGGGAATGGGTCCTCAACTCCAGATGAGGTTGGACACACGGGGCTCTTCTCGAGTTGTGGCTGGAAACTCGGCTTTCATCATGAGGTGTGACGGGGATCTCTGGGCCCTCTTGAGTTGCATGAAGGGAGTCCAGCCTCCTCTCGAATTTTGAGAGGGAACTCAGAATTGCTCTCCAGGCGCTGCAGGAGAAAAGGGCCTCAACTAGTGCTGACGGGGGAATATCGTGGTTTGTCTCGAGTTGCGGCGGGAGGCTTGGGGTTCCTCTGCAGGTACCATGGAAGGTCAGGGCACTTCTCATGTTGCCTCAGGGAAGTCAAGTCTCCATTCGAGTTGCAAGGGCAAGCACGGTAGTGCTCTAGAATCACGGCAGGAGAATCAGGCCTCAATTCTCATGGAAGGGGGAATCTCAAGGTGTTTCTTGAGTTGTGACAGGAAGTGTGGGTTCCCTCCAGTTGCCACGGGCACCTGAGGGAGCCTCTAATGTTATCTCTGCGAAGTCAGGAATCCTTTCAAGTTGTGAGGGGCCTCTTGGGATTCCTCTCGAGTTGGTGCAGGTGACTATGACCTCATGTCGAGTTGAGGCAGGAAACTCAGGGTTCCTCTCCAGCTCTGACAGGGATCTCGGGGTCCCTATGGAGATTCCCCTGGGTAGTCAGACGTCATCTCGTGTTGGGGCATGGAACTCTGCTTCTCTCTCGAGGTGGAAAAGGGTTTTCAGTGCTCCTCTTGAGTTGAGGTAGGGATCAGGGGCTATTTTTAGAGGTGCCTGGGGGCTCTCAGGCCTCCCTTCATGTCATGAGTTGATCCTTGGGCTGACATATGAGTCGTTGCAGGGGAATGAGGCCTTATCTGGGGTGGCCAGGGACATCGGGGTCTTTTTGAACTGTGGCACGACCCCTGGAGTGCCTCTCGAGTTTCAAGGTGAGACCAGCCTCCTCCTGATGTGCGACAGGAACTTCGAGATTCCTTTGCAGATGAAGCAGGGGAATGGACCCTAATCTCAAGATGAGGAGGGGAAACCGGGGCTCTTCTTGAGTTGTGGCAAGAAAAACGGGGTTCCTCTTGAGTGTAGATGGGTTTGTCGGGGAACTTCTTGAGTTACCTAAAGGGTGTCAAGTACCCTTTCGAGGCTCAAGAGGGAAGGTGGGATTTCTCTCGAGACTCTGCAGCGGAAAGGGGCCTCATCTTGCGTTGAGGGGAGAATCTCCTGGATTTCTCGAGTTGTGGCAGGACACTTGGAGTTCCTCTCGAGTTGTGATGGGGACCTCACGAACCCACTCATGTTGCCTCAGGAAAGTCAAGTCTCCATTCTAGTTGTGAGGGGCGTCTCGGGATTCCTCTCCCGTCGGTGCAAGGGCATAGGGCCTCATCTCGAGTTGAGGCTGGACCTCAGCCTTTCTCTTCAATTCTGACATGGATCTCAGGGTTCTTATGGAGTTTCAACAGGGGAGTCAGGCCTCGTCTCATGTGGAGACATGGAACTCCACTTCCCTCTTGAGGTGTCAAAGAGGTGTCAGGCTTCCTGTCGAGTGGACACAGGGTTCTGGGGCTTTTTCTTGAGGTGCCACGGGGCCGTCACCCCTCCCTTTGTGTTTTCAGTCGATCCTCGGGATTCCAGTCAAGTCTGTGCAGGGGAATCAGGCATATCTGGAGTGGATGGGGAATTCGGGGTCTTTTCGAATTGAGGCACAACTCCTGGGGATGCGCTCGAGTTTCAAGGGGAGACTGGCCTCCTCCTGAGGGCCGACAGCAAAGTCGGGATTCCTTTCCTATCGAAGCAGTGGAATCGACCCTCATCTCGATTAGAGAAGTGGGAAAACGGAGTCTTTTTGAGTTGTGGCGTGAAACTCGGGGTTCCTCTCTATTGGAGATGGGTATATTGGGGACCTACCTGAGTTGCATCAAGGGTTTCAAGTACCCTTTCCCATTACAAGAGGGAACGTGGGGTTTCTCTCGAGACACTGCTGTGGAAAATTGCCTCATCTCTCGTTGAGGGGAGAATTTCGTGGTTATTCATGGGTTTTGGCGGGAAGCGTGGGGTTCCTCTCGAGTTGCAATGGGGATCTCAGGGACCCGCTCGTGTTGCCTATGAGAAGTCAGGTCTCTTTTCAAGTTATGAGGGTCCCATTGGGATTCCTCTCGAGTCGCTGCTGGTGAATAGGGCAGTGTCTAGAGTTCAGTTTGGAAACTCAGTGTTCCTCTCTGGTGGTGACTGGGATCTAGGGCTTCCTATTAGGGTTCAACTAAGGAGTCAGACCCCGTCTGCTGTTGAGGCATGGAACTCTGCATTTCTCTCGAGTTGTCAAAGGGCTGTCAGGCCTCCGGTCGAGTTCAGGTGGGGAATTTGGGCTTTTTCAAGAGGATAGGCAGGGGCGACAGGCCTCCCATCCTGTTGTGAGGGGATACTCGGTGTTCCACTGGAGCCCATGCAGGGGAATCAGGACTTATATGCAGCGGAGGGAGAACTCAGCGACCTTTTTCCTTGCAGCCAGATCCGTGGGGTTCCACTCGAGTTTCAAGTGGTGACACAGGCTTCCTCTTGTGGTGCGAGGAGAAGTTAGGATTTCTCTTGAGTTGAAGAAGGGAATGGGCCCTCATTTCCGGATGAGGTAGGACACACTGGGTTCCAGTTGAGTTGTGGCGGGAAACTCGGCTTTCATCTCGAGGTGTGATGGGGATGTCTGGGCGCCCTTGAGTTGCATAAAGGGAGTCAAGCTTTCTCTCGAGTTTTGAAAGGGAACCTGGGATTGCTTCTGCTGTGCTGCAGGAGAAAAGGGCCTCATCTTGCGTTGACAGGGGCATGTCCTGGTTTGTCTCGTAACTCAGGGAGCCTCTCGTTTTGCCTCAGGGAAGTCAATTCTCCATTCGAGTTGTGAGGGCGAGCACGGGAATGCTCTGGAGTCATGGCACGGGAATCAGGCCTCAATTCGCATGGAAGGGGGAATCTCAAGGTGTTTCTCGAGTTGCAGCAGGAAGTGTGGGTTCCCTCCAGTTGCCACGGGGACTTGAGGGAGCCTCTCGTGTTGTCTCTGGGAAGTCAGGAATCCTTTCGAGTTGTGAGGGGCCTCTCTGGATTCCCCTCGAGTTGGTGGGGGCTACTAAGGCCTCATCTCCAGTTGAGGCGGGAAACTCAGGGTTCCTTTCCAGCTCTGACAGGGATCTCGGGACCCCTATGGAGATTCCCCTGGGAGTCAGACGTCGTCTCGTGTTGGGGCATAGAACTACGCTTCCCTCCCGAGGTGGCAAAGGGGTGTCAGGCCTCTTGTCGCATTCAGGTATGGATCAGGGACTATTTCTAGAGGTGCCACTGGGCTCTCAGACCTCCATTGTGTAGTAAGTTGATCCTCAGGGTGACATTCAAGTCGTTGCAGGGGAATGAGGCCTTATCTCAAGTGGATGGGGACATCAGGGTCTTTTCGAATGGTGGCATGACCCCTGAAGTTCCTCTCGAGTTTCAGTGTGAGACTGGCCTCCTCAAAGTGTGTCATGGGAACGTCGGGATTCCTTTGCAGACTAAACAGGGAATGGACCCTCATCTCAAGAAGAGGAGGGGAAACGGGGACTCTTCTTTAGTTGTGGTGGGAAACTTGGGCTACCTCTTGAATGGAGACAGATGTGTCAGGGAACTTCTTCAGTTGCCTGAAGGGTGTCAAGTACCCTTTCGAGGCTAAAGAGGGAAGGTGGGATTTCTCTCGAGACTCTGCAATGGAAAGGGGCCTCATCTCGTGTTGAGGGGAGAATCTCTGGGTTTCACGAGTTGCAGCATGACACTTGGATTTCCTCTCGAGTTGCGACAGGGACCTCAGGGACCTGCTCATGTTGCCTCAGGAAAGTCAAGTCACCATTCGAGTTTTGAGGGGTAACCACAGTTCTGGCTGTGTCATCCAAAGTTCTGGAGTCTTTGGCAAGTGCCTCAGCTTCCCTGGGACTGTCTCCTCCCCTCAGAAATGCCCTGCTGTTGGACTATAGCCCACCAAGCTCCTCTGTCTCTGGGATTTCTGAGGCCAGAATACTGGAGGGAGTGCCATTGCCTTCTCTACAAGGTAGCATTTGGTAGATATTTTCTCCTGGATTGTGGTTTTTGATGAAGGCAGTGGGGTCCCTTCCAAGGCTTGAGTGTGGATTCTTATCTGACAGTTTGAAATAAATTGGCTGAGGAGAGGAGTACCGTCCAAGTGAGAGACTTCACTGGGAAGGGCTGCCAGGGCAGAGGGTGAGGGAAATGGAGAGAACTACTCTGCCACGTGGCTCACCATCTCAGGATTTATGGTCATTGGGTTAGTTTCTGGTTTGTCTCTTGCCAGTCATTCTGAATTGGGATCCTTCCTGGGGGCACATGCATCACTCAGCCAAGATGGATTCCAGCAAGGAGGATCTTGGGAAGATGGTAGGACCTCTGGACTGCAGTCTCCCATCTCTTTTTGACCTCACCAGAATCCTGGTTGGTGGTAGATTGTTAGTTCCTTGTTCCTTACCAGGACCTCCTGTTGTAAGATGACTCCTGCAATGTTTTCTCTACTCTGTTGCCTGGCAAGGGTGGGTGGTAAGTGGTTCATTTAACAGTTTGTCTTTTGGTTCTCTCGAATAAGGTCCTTCACAGAGTAAATGTATAAAATTGTAAAAGTCAATGTTTTAAATAATTTATATTCCTAATTTGGTAAGTTGGCTTTTTTTTGTTGTGTGTTAGAACTCATCACCAGACAAAAGGTCATGTAGATCTTTTGTTGTTTTCTCAAATTTTATAGTTTTTTAAATTGAATTACAGTGTTAGTTGCAAAGTTTGTGTTTCTGTTTATTACACCTTTTTTTAACAGTTATTTATTTTTAGTTAATTGACCATTGCTTTACAATATTGGTTTGATTTGTCATACATCCACATGAATTAACCATAGGTGTACGTGTGTCCCCTCACTTTTGAATCTCCCTCCCACGTCCCATCCATCCCCACCTCTCTAGGTTATTACAGAGTCCAAGTTTGAGTTTCCTGAATCATACAGCAAATCCCCACTGGTTGTCTATTTACAAATGTTGGTGTACATGCATCCATGCTGCTCTCTCCATTCATCTCACCCTCTCCCTCTTGTTCCCCACCCTTGTCTTTAAGTCTCTTCTCTATGTCTGCATCTCCGGTGCTGCTATGTGAACAGATTCGTCAGACCCATCCTTCTTGATTCCATGTTTTTCTCTTTCTGACTGACTTCCCTGTTTATTACACTCTAGGTTCATCCCCTTCATTCAAACTGACTCAAATGTGTTCTTTTTATGGCTGCATTCCATACAGGCTCTGATTGTTCCTTAGCCATGTTTTGAGGAGGGTCATGGAGCTATTTTGCTCCATTTCAGTTTGGGCTTCCAGTCTGAGTGCTCACAGCAGAGCTGCTTCTGGGTGAGCCCTCTGAGTTTTGTGAGCGCGGGGCTGCCCGCTCTTCTCTGGCGGCCCGCAGAGGGCGCCAAAACCCCTCTGACCCGCCGGCGCAGGACCCTTTGCCTTCAGACTGGGCGTGGTGACCAGCTGGCGGGTGCTTTGTCTCTTCAGGGCTGTCAGGGTTCGGGCTCCTGGCTAATGGGGCTACATCCTGGCTGAGAGGAGCGGGGTTGCCTCAGTGCCTGCCAGCACGAAGGCACTGCAAGAGGGAAAAATGAGGGCAAAGTAGACGTTTCCTGTGTCCAGCTGAGCGCTGACAGGAGGTCCGTCTCAGGATTCAGGCAGGGGGAAAGAGCTGCATGTGCAAAATGGCAGGTTTTCAGTTAGATTTCTGTTAGATGATCTAGAGGATGACCTTCACTGATGTTCTTCTGAGTAGGTGGCCAGTGTTCCTGTCACTGTTTCTTAAGTAGACTGTCCTTTCCTCTTTGCTTGTTCCTGGTTTGATTTTCATGAACTGACCACGTACATGTGGGCTCATTCCTGGGCTCTCTATTCTTTCCTGGAGACCATGTGTCTATTTTCCTGCCAGTTCCTCACTGTGGTGGTTACTACAGGTCCCTGATGTAGTTTGAAGTCGGAGAGCAAGATGTCTCCAGCTGTGTTCTTCTTTCTCAGAGTCTTCTTGGCCGTTTAAGGTCCTGTTCAATAGTAGCAGCCTAGTATGAGGAATATTTCTATTTCTGTGAAAAAGGCCATTGAATATTATTTTGTGATTGCAGTCAGTGTATTTGTTGATGGCTTTGGTTGGAATGGACATTTTAATTCCTCATTGTTCCAGTGCGTGAGCATGGAATAGTTTTCTGTTTATTTGACTTTGATTTCTTTATCAGTGCTTTCTAGCTTTCTGACTACTGGTCTTTTATGTCCTTGATTAAGTTTGTTGCTAGATGTTTTATTCTTTTGGATGCAACTGTAAGTGGGATTTTCTTAATTTTTGTTTCTGATTGTTATTAGTGTATAGAAAGGCAAGTAATTTTTGTATGTTGATTGGGATTGTAAGTTGTACTATTTTATATGATTGTAAATTGATCAGAAATTATTCAACTTTACTGAATGTAGTCTAACAACTTTTTGTGAAGTTATGGGGAAAATTTTATTTGTAAAATCTCTTTCTCCTGCAATAGGTCATCCAGAGGACCCAAGGCATGGTGGTTACTAATAGACTTCCCACAGTACTTCTTCATTCCATGTGGACTCCTTCAAGGGCAGTGAGCATCACAGCTTCCCTTGAACTTCGTCTGGGTAAGTCTTGACCTCTCTAGAAAAGTTTCATGCCTGTCTAATCTGATTTTCTTTTATGGTATTGACTTGTTTGTTTTGAGACATAATTTACTTTCTGGGAATTTAAAATGTACAGAAAACACCTAGCAATGGGAAAAAGTGCTCTCATTTGCCACATCATCTAAAATACTCTATGTGTTTTATCCAAAATGGGTGCATTCTCCTGCAAAACCTGCACATAGTCTCCAAAATCAGGAAATCATATGGTTTCTACAGTATAATGTAACCCACAGCCCCACTTCCATTTCAGCAATTGTTAAATTGTATGAATATATCTTTTCTTTCCATTTTTTTTTTTTAAAGAGTGTTACTGAGATTTTCAGTGATTTGGACAAACTTGATGGATTTAAAGCAGACATAGTGAATATGGGATCTGTGTGGCCTTGTCTATATGGATATTTTTCACTGAAGATGGTTTTAATGCTTATTCATGTTTATTCATGATTCTTGGGGTTCCATTCAAATCAGTGCAGGGCATCAGGCCTTATCTCAAGTGGATGGGGAAACCAGTGTCTTTGGCATTGTGGAATGATCCACGAGGGTTCTTGTCTAGTTTCATTGTGAGACCGGCCTCCTCTTGAGGTGTGACAGGAATGTCGGGATTCCTTTCTAGACAAAGCAGGGGAATCGACCCTCATCTCAAGACGAGGAGGGGCAAAGGGGCAGAGATTGAGGTGTGCCGGGAAACTGGGTGTTCCTCTTGAGTGAGGATGGGTATGTCGGGGAACTTCTGGAGTTGCATAAAGGGTGTTGAGTACCGTTTCGAGTTTCAAGAGGGAATGTGGGATTTCTCTCAAGATGATGCAGTGGGAAAGGGCCTCATCTCGGGTTGAGGGGAGAATCCCGTGGTTTTCCTCGAGGCTTGGCGGGAAGTTTGGGGTTTCTATCAAGTTGTGACATGGACCTCAGGGTCCTGCTCATATTACCTCAGGGAAGCCAGGTCTCATTTCGAGTTGTGACAGGCACCACAGGATTCCTTGCAAGTCACTGCAAGGGAAATAGGCCTCATCTAGACTTGTGTCCAGAAACTCCGTGTTCCTCTCCAGTGGAGACAGGGATCTCAGGGTTGCATTCAAGGTTCACCTGGGGAGTCAGGCCTCATCTTGAGTTGAAGCAAAGCACTCTGCTCTGCTCTCCAGTTGCAACAGATATCTCCTGGAGACCTTTGAGTGGCCTAAAGGAAGTCACGCCTATTATGGAGTTTTGAGAGGGAACTCGGGATTGCTCTTTAGGCCCTGCAGGAAAAGAAGAGCCTCATCTGGCAGTGATGTGGGAAATCTAGTGGATTTTCTCGACTTGTGGTGGGAAGTTTGGGGTTTCTCTTGAGTTATGATGGGGAAATAAGGAAGCCTCTCATGTTGCCCAGGAAATTCTAGTACCCATTCCAATTGCGGGGGAAGCGTGAGCTTGCCCTCCAGTCATGGCAGGGGAATCGGGCCTCAATTCACGTTGAAGGAGGAATCTCAAGGTCTTTCCCGAGTTGCATCAGGAAACTTTGGGTTCCCTCGAGTTGCGACAGTGACCTCAGCCTCTCATGGTGCCTTTGGGAAGTCAGGAATCCTTTGAAGTTGTGATGGGCCTCTCAGGATTCCTCTGGGGTCGGTGCAATGGAAGAGGGCCTCATCTCCAGTTGAGGTGGGAACCTCAGGGTTCCTCACCTGTTCTGACGTGGATCCTGGGGTGTGTCTACAGTTTCAAACAGGGAGTCGGGTCTCGACTTGTATTGAGGCATGAAACTCTGCTTTCCTCTCTAGTTGTAAAAGATGTTTCAGACTCCAGTCGAGTTGAATTAGGGACCTGGGTGTTTGCTCGAATTTGCAACCAGGGTATCAGTCCTCCCTTTATGTTGTGAGTTGATTCTCGGGGTTCCATTCGAATCGGTGCAATGGAACCAGGCCTTATCTCGAATGGATGGGGAAATCCATGTCTCTCGAATTGTGGCAAGACCCCCGGGTTCCTCTCCAGTTTCAAGTTGAGACCGACCTCCTCTTGAGGGGCGATGGGGACGTCGGCATTCCTTTCCAGATGAAGCAGGGGAATCGACCCTCATCTCGAGTTGAGGAGGGGAAAACGGGGCTCTTCTTGAGTTGTGGCGGGAAACTCAGCATTCCTTTCGAGTGGGGACGTGTATCTCGGAAGCTTCTGAGGTTTTATAAAGGGTGTCAAGTTCCCTTTCGAGTTCCAAGAGGGAAGGTGGGATTTCATGGGAAATGCTGCAGCGTAAAAGGGCCTCATCTCGCATGGAGGGGAAAATTTCGTGGTTTTTGTGGAGGTGTAGTGGGAAGCTAAGGGTTCCTCTCGAGTTGCATGGGGACCTGGGGAACCCGCTTGTGTTTCCTCAGGGAAATCAGATCTGCTTTCGAGTTGCTAGGGGGACCTCGGGATTCCTCTCGAGTCGCTGCAGGGATGAGTAGGGCTTCATCTCGAGTTGAGGCGGAAACCTCAGTGTTCCTCACCATTTCTGACATCGATCTCGGGGTTTCTGTGGAGTATGAACAGGAGAGGCAGGCCTTGTCTTGCGTTGAGGCATGGAACTTGGCTTGCCCCTTGAGCTGTAAATAGGGTGTCAGGCCTCTTGTCGAGTTGGATTTAGAACCTGTGGCTTTTTTTGGAGGATGCAATCAGGGTGTCAGTGCCCTTTCGTGTTGTGACTCGATCCTCGTGGTTCCATTCGAATCAGTTTAGGGGCATCAGGCCTTATCTTGAGTGGATGGGGAAATCGATGTCTTTGGCATTGTGGCATGAACCACGAGGCTTCCTGTTTAGTTTCAATGCGAGACCGGCCTCCTCTTGAGGTGTGATGGGAATGTGGGGATTCCTTTTCAGACAAAGCAGGGGAATCGACCCTCATCTTGAGATGAGGAGGGGCAAAGGGGCTCAGATTGAGGTCTGCTGGGGAAATCGGTGTTCCTCTCGAGTGGGGACGGGTATGTTGGAAAACTGCTGGAGTTGCATAAAGGGTGTTGAGTACTGTTTCGAGTTTCAAGAGGGAACGTGGGCTTTCTCTCGAGATGCTACAGAAGGAAAGGACCTCATCTCAAGTTGAGGGGAGAATCCTGTGGTTTTCCTTGAGGCCTGGCGTGAAGTTTCGTGTTCCTCTCGAGTTGCAACGTGGACCTCAGTGTCCCGCTCGTATTGCCTCAGGTAAGTCAGGTCTCATTTCGAGTTGTGACGGGCATGCCAGGATTGATCGCAAGTCACTGCAGGGAAAATAGGCCTCATTTAGACTTGAGTCCAGAAACTCCGTTTTCCTTTCTAGTGGCGATAGGGATCTCGGGGTTGCATTCAAGGTTCACCTGGGGAGTCAGCCCTCTTCTCCAATTGAAGCAAAACACTCTGCTCTCCTCTCCAGTTGCGACGGGTGCTGGGGTCCAGCCCCGGTGGATCCAGGGAATTCGAAGCGGGGATGGCGTCGGCGAGGATCAGGAAACAACTGCTTAATTAAACGTTAATTAAGGATATAAAGAGTAATAGAATAAGGATAGCTCAGTAGGAAAATTCAGTGAAGAAAAGAGGCTGAAATAAGGATAGCTCAGTGAGGAAATTCAGTGGAGAAAAGAGGCTGAATAATTCAGCCAGAAGGTGAGAGAAAGAACGACATGGGGAGACCAAGTTTCGGTGAACAAGGCCCGCACTTTATTTTCCAAAGTAGTTTTTATACCTTAAGTTATGCATAGAGGATAATGGGGGAAGGGGTAGAGTCATGCAGCAAGCCAGGCTTTCTTCCTGCAAACTTATCATATGCAAAAGCTTAGGTGATTTGCATCATCTTCTGGCCCAGAGGCCTGTTACCATTTTAAGGCCCTTTCTTCAGAAAACTTATTTTTCTCTAAAGGTGATTGGTCAGGAGCTACCCTCCAAAAGCATTAGATAAAGTTGCATTCCTATAGGGCAAATGTGTGGTGGGCTATAACAAGAAAAAGAATTAACTCAAGGGTCCCAGGTTACAAATATTAAAGCTACTACTTACACCAATTATATTAATCAATACACTGCCAGGGACACAGCAGGTAAGGGATAGGGAAACTTAGCAGCAAACATTGGCCCAAAAAGTGAAAATCCCTTCACCAATACAATTTCTAATCAATCTTTTAACTGCTCAAAGGAATCTGTATTTAGACAGTTTAGAACATCTTATGCCTCTCACAGTTGGGAGGCTCTGAGCAATCATATGTGGCTGGAAAAACCTCTTCAGGCAGGCTAGAGGACTTCCAAAGGAGTTTGTAGGTTGAAACACTGTTACACCCAGGAATTATTAACTGGAGCTGTAAGCTAACTCTTTTTTCAGAGAGAGGTAGTGGGGGACAGCCCCCCCCCGTAAAGTCAGAGGTGTAGGTGAAAGCACAAAGCAGAAAGTAGGCAGACTCTGGTTTTGGGGGTAGATGCTCGAGAATTTCCAGGGGAACTCCTGAGGCTCAATCCCGCCTTTGAGTATGCCAAGCCTCCTTCCTCATGACCTTTGCCATGGGCGGAGCTCGCTCCCAGCAGACGGGTATCTCCTGGAGCCCTTTGAGTGGGCTAAATGGAGTCAAGCCTCCCAATGAGTTTTGAGAGGGAACTCAGGATTGCTCTCTACGCCCTGCAGAAAAGAAGGGCCTCATCTGGCGATGATGGGGGAAATTCGTGGTTTTTCTCGAGTTGCGGCGGAAAGTTGGATTTTTCTCGAGTTATGACGGGGAACTCAGGGAGCCTCTCGTGTTGCCCCAGGGAAGTCCAGTCTCAATTCCAGTTGTGAGGGGGAGCGCGCCATTGCTCTCGAGTCACGGCAGGGGAATCAGGCCTCAATTCGTGTTCAAGGGGGAATGTCGAGGTCTTTCTCGAGTTGCGGCAGGAAACTTTGGGTTCCCTCGAGTTGCGACGGTGACCTCAGGGAGCTTCTTATAGTGCCTATGGAAAGTCAGGAATCCTTTGGAGTTGTGAGGGGCCTCTCAGGATTCCTCTGGGGTCGGTGCAATGGAAGAGGGCCTCATCTCCATTTGAGGTGGGAACCTCAGTGTTCTTCTCCTGTTCTGACGTGGATTTCGGGGTGTGTCTGCAGTTTCAAACAGGGAGTCGGGTCTCGATTTGAGTTGAGGCATGGAACTCTGCTATCCTCTTGAGCTGTAAAAGAGGTTTCAGGCCTCCAGTCGAGTTGAATTGGGGACCTGGGGCTTTTCTCAAATTTGCAACCAGGGTGTCAGTTCTCCCTTCATGCTGTGAGTTGATTCTCGGGGTTCTATTTGAATCACTGCAAGGAAATCAGGCCTTGTCTCGAGTGGTTGGGGGAATCTGAGTCTCTCAAATTGTGACAAGAACCCCAGGTTCCTCTCCAGTTTCAAGTGAGACCAGCTTCCTCGAGGCCTGGTGGGAAGTTTGGGGTTCCTCTCGAGTTGCAACGTGGACCTCAGGGTCCTGCTTGTATTGCCTCAGGGAAATCAGGTCTCCTTTCGAGTTGTGATGGGCACTCCGGGATTCATCGCAAGTCACTGCAGGGAAAATAGGCCTCATCTAGACTTGTGTCCAGAAACTCCGTGTTCCTCTCCAGTGGCGACAGGGACCTCGGAGTTTCATTCAAGGTTCACCTGGGGAGTCAGCCCTCATCTCCAGTTGAAGCAAAGCACTCTGCTCTCCTCTAGAGTTGTGATGGGTATCTCCTGGAACCATTTGAGTGGGCTAAATGGAGTCAAGCCTCCTAATGAGTTTTGAGAGGGAACTCAGGATTGCTCTCTAGGCCCTGCAGAAAAAGAAGGGCCCCATCTAGCGATGATGGGGAAACTCGTGGTTTTTTCTCATTGTTGGCAGGAAGTCGGATTTTTCTCGAGTTATGATGGGGAACTCAGGAGCCTCTCGTGTTGCCCCAGGGAAGTCCAGTCTCAATTCCAGTTGTGAGGTGGAGCACAGCATTGCTCTCGAGCCACTGCAGGGGAATCAGGCCTCTATTCACATTCAAGGGAATGTCGAGGTCTTTTCTCGAGTTGCGGCAGGAAACTTTGGGGTTCCTCGAGTTTGACGGTGACCTCAGGGAGCTTCTCATGGTGCCTATGGGAAGTCAGGAAACCTTTGGAGTTGTGAGGGGCCTCTCGGGATTCCTCTGGGGTCGGTGCAATGGAAGAGGGCCTCATCTCCATTTGAGGTGGGAACCTCAGTGTTCCTCTCCTGTTCTGACGTGGATTTGGGGTGTGTCTGCAGTTTCAAACAGGAGTCGGGTCTCGATTTGAGTTGAGGCATGGAACTCTGCTATCCTCTTGAGCAAAAAAGAGGTTTCAGGCCTCCAGTCGAGTTGAATTGGGGACCTGGGGCTTTTCTCAAATTTGCAACCAGGGTATCAGTCCTCCCTTTATGTTGTGAGTTGATTCTGGGGTTCCATTTTGAATCGCTGCAAGGAAATCAGGCCTTGTCTCTTTGAGTGGATGGGGAATCTGAGTCTCTCAAATTGTGACAAGAACCCCAGGTTCCTCTCCAGTTTCAAGTGAGACCAGCTTCCTCGAGGCCTGGTGGGAAGTTTGGGGGTTCCTCTCGAGTTGCAACGTGGACCTCAGGGTCCTGCTTGTATTGCCTCAGGGAAATCAGGTCTCCTTTCGAGTTGTGATGGGCACTCCGGGATTCATCGCAAGTCACTGCAGGGAAAATAGGCCTCATCTAGACTTGTGTCCAGAAACTCCGTGTTCCTCTCCAGTGGCGACAGGGACCTCGGAGTTTCATTCAAGGTTCACCTGGGGAGTCAGCCCTCATCTCCAGTTGAAGCAAAGCACTCTGCTCTCCTCTAGAGTTGTGATGGGTATCTCCTGGAACCATTTGAGTGGGCTAAATGGAGTCAAGCCTCCTAATGAGTTTTGAGAGGGAACTCAGGATTGCTCTCTAGGCCCTGCAGGAAAAGAAGGGCCCCATCTAGCGATGATGGGGGAAACTCGTGGTTTTTCTCGAGTTGCGGCGGGAAGTCGGATTTTTCTCGAGTTATGATGGGGAACTCAGGGAGCCTCTCGTGTTGCCCCAGGGAAGTCCAGTCTCAATTCCAGTTGTGAGGTGGAGCACAGCATTGCTCTCGAGCCACTGCAGGGGAATCAGTCCTCTATTCACATTCAAGGGGGAATGTCGAGGTCTTTCTCGAGTTGCGGCAGGAAACTTTGGGTTCCCTCGAGTTGCGACGGTGACCTCAGGGAGCTTCTCATGGTGCCTATGGGAAGTCAGGAAACCTTTGGAGTTGTGAGGGGCCTCTCGGGATTCCTCTGGGGTCGGTGCAATGGAAGAGGGCCTCATCTCCATTTGAGGTGGGAACCTCAGTGTTCCTCTCCTGTTCTGACGTGGATTTCGGGGTGTGTCTGCAGTTTCAAACAGGGAGTCGGGTCTCGATTTGAGTTGAGGCATGGAACTCTGCTATCCTCTTGAGCTGTAAAAGAGGTTTCAGGCCTCCAGTCGAGTTGAATTGGGGACCTGGGGCTTTTCTCAAATTTGCAACCAGGGTATCAGTCCTCCCTTTATGTTGTGAGTTGATTCTCGGGTTCCATTCAAATCGCTGCAAGGAAATCAGGCCTTGTCTCGAGTGGTTGGGGAATCTGAGTCTCTCAAATTGTGACAAGAACCCCAGGTTCCTCTCCAGTTTCAAGTGAGACCAGCTTCCTCGAGGCCTGGTGGGAAGTTTGGGGTTCCTCTCGAGTTGCAACGTGGACCTCAGGGTCCTGCTTGTATTGCCTCAGGGAAATCAGGTCTCTTTTTGAGTTGTGATGGGCACTCCGGGATTCATCGCAAGTCACTGCAGGGAAAATAGGCCTCATCTAGACTTGTGTCCAGAAACTCCGTGTTCCTCTCCAGTGGCGACAGGGACCTCGGAGTTTCATTCAAGGTTCACCTGGGAGTCAGCCCTCATCTCCAGTTGAAGCAAAGCACTCTGCTCTCCTCTAGAGTTGTGATGGGTATCTCCTGGAACCATTTGAGTGGGCTAAATGGAGTCAAGCCTCCTAATGAGTTTTGAGAGGGAACTCAGGATTGCTCTCTAGGCCCTGCAGGAAAAGAAGGGCCCCATCTAGCGATGATGGGGAAACTCGTGGTTTTTTCTCGAGTTGCTTGGCGGGAAGTTGGATTTTTCTCGAGTTATGATGGGGAACTCAGGGAGCCTCTCGTGTTGCCCCAGGGAAGTCCAGTCTCAATTCCAGTTGTGAGGTGGAGCACAGCATTGCTCTCGAGCCACTGCAGGGGAATCAGTCCTCTATTTGCATTCAAGGGGGAATGTCGAGGTCTTTCTCGAGTTGCGGCAGGAAACTTTGGGTTCCCTCAAGTTTCGACGGTGACCTCAGGGAGCTTCTCATGGTGCCTATGGGAAGTCAGGAAACCTTTGGAGTTGTGAGGGGCCTCTCGGGATTCCTCTGGGGTCGGTGCAATGGAAGAGGGCCTCATCTCCATTTGAGGCGGGAACCTCAGTGTTCTTCTCCTGTTCTGACGTGGATTTCGGGGTGTGTCTGCAGTTTCAAACAGGGAGTCAGGTCTCAATTTGAGTTGAGGCATGGAACTCTGCTATCCTCTTGAGCTGTAAAAGAGGTTTCAGGCCTCCAGTCGAGTTGAATTGGGGACCTGGGGCTTTTCTCAAATTTGCAACCAGGGTATCAGTCCTCCCTTCATACTGTGAGTTGATTCTTGGGTTCCATTTGAATCGGTGCAAGGGAATCAGGCCTTGTCTCGAGTGGTTGGGGGAATCTGAGTCTCTGAAATTTTGACAAGAACCCCAGGTTCCTCTCCAGTTTCAAGTTGAGACCAGCCTCCTCTTGAGGGGCGATGGGGACATCGGCATACCTTTCCAGACGAAGCAGGGGAATTGATCCTCATCTCGAGTTGATGAGGGGGAAAACGTGGCTCTTCTTGAGTTGTGGCAAGAAACTCAGCATTCCTCTCAAGTGGGGACGGGTATCTCGGGAAGCTTCTGTGGTTTTATAAAGGGTGTCAAGTTCCCTTTCAACTTCCAAGAGGGAATGTGGGATTTCTTGGGAAATGCTGCAGCGTAAAAGGGCCTCATCTGGCATGGAGGGGAGAATTTTGTGGTTTTCGTGCAGTTGTGGCAGGAAGCTTAGGGTTCCTCTTCAGTTGCGTGGGGACCTGGGGCACCCGCTCATGTTTCCTCAGGGAAGTCATATCTGCTTTCATGTTATGAGGGGCACTTCGGGATTCCTCTTGCATCACTGCAGGGATTTATAGGGCCTCATCTCGAGTTGAGGCGGGAACCTCAGGCTTCCTCTCCATTTCTGACATCGATCTCAGGGTTTCTGTTTAGTTTGATCAGGGGAGGCAGGCCTCGTCTTGTGTTGAGGCATGGAACTCGGCTTGCCTCTCGAGTTGTGAATGCGGTGTCAGGCCTCATGTCGAGTTGGATTTGGAACTTGTGGCTTTTTCTGGAGTATGCAACCAGGGTGTCAGTGCCCCTTTGTGTTGTGACTCGATATTCGTGGTTGCATTCGAATCGGTGCAGGGGGCCTTATCTCGAGTGGATGGGGAAATCAGTGTTTTTGGCATTGTGACACGGCCCACGAGGGTTCCTGTCTAGTTTCATCGTGAGACCGGCCTCCTCTTGAGTGCGACGGGAATGTGGGGATTCCTTTTCAGACAAAGCAGGGGAATCAACCCTCATCTCGAGATGAGGAGGGGCAAATGGGGCTCAGATTGAGGTGTGCCAGGGAACTCGGTGTTCCTTTCGAGTGTGGACGGTTATGTCGGGGAACTTCTTGAGTTGCATAAAGGGTGTGGAGTACCTTTTGGATTTTCAAGAGGGAACGTGGGATCTCTCTTGAGATGCTGCAGTGGGAAAGGGCCCCATCTCACGATGCAGGAAGAATCCCATGGTTTTCATCGAGGTTTGGCGGAAAATTTGATGTTCCTCTCTAGTTGCGACATGGATCTCGGGGTCCCGCTTGTATTGCTTCAGGGAATTCAGGTCTGATTTCAAGTTCTGACTGGCACCTCGGGGTTCCTCGCAAGTCACTGCAAGGGAAATAGGCCTCATCCAGACTTGTGTACAGAAAGTCCGTTTTCCTTTCCAATGGTGACGTGGATCTCAGGGTTGTGTTCAAGATTCACCTGGGGATTCAGGCCTCGTCTCGAATTGAAGCAAAGAACTCTGCTCTCCTCTAGAGTTGCAACAGGTAACTCCTGGAGCTCTTTCAGTGGCCTAAAGGGAGTCAAGCCTCCTATGGAGTTTTGAGAGGGAACTCGGGATTGCTCTCTAGTCTCTGCAGGTAAACAAGGGCCTCATCTGGCAATGAAGGGGGAATCTCCTGTGTTTTCTCGAGTTGCGGCGGGAAGTTTGGGGTTTCTCTTGAGTTAAGACAAGGAACTCAAAGAGCCTCTAGTATTTCCCCAGGGAAGTCCAGTCTCCATTCAAGTTGCGAGGGGGAGCGCGGGATTGCTCTCAAGTCACGGCAGGGGAATTGGGCCTCAATTCGCGTTCAAGGGGGAATCTCGATGTCTTTCTCGAGTTGTGGTAGAAATATTTGGGTTCCCTCGAGTTGTGATGATGACCTCAGGGAGCTTCTCATGGTGCCTGTGGGAAGTCAGGAATCCTTTCGACTTGTGAGGGGCCTCTTGGGATTCCTCTGGGGTCGGTGCAATTGAAGAGGGCCTCATCTCCAGTTGAGGCAGTAAGCTCAGGGTTCCTCTCTTGTTCTGATGTGGAACTCGGGGTGTGTCTGTAGTTTCAAACAGGGAGTCAGGTCTCCATTTTTGTTGAGGCATGGAACTCTGCTTTCCTCTCGAGCTGTAAAAGAGGTTTCAGGCTTCCAGTCAAGATGAATTGGGGACCTGAGGATTTCCTCAAATTTGCAACCAGAGTATCAGTCTTCCCTTCATGTTGTGAGTTGATTCTCCAGGTTCCATTCGAATTGGTGCAATGGAATCAGGCCTTATCTCGAGTGGATGTGGATATCCATATCTCTTGAATTGTGGCAAGACTCGTGGGTTCCTCTCCAGTTTCAAGTTGAGACCACCCTCCACTTGAGGTGGGACAGGGACTTCGGCATTCCTTTACAGATGATGCAGGGAAATCGACCCTCATCTCGAGTTGAGGAGGGGAAACTGGGGCTCTTCTTGAGTTGTGTTGGGAAACTCGGTGTTCCTCTCGAGTGGGGATGGGTATGTTGGGGAACTTCTTGAGTTGCCTAAAGGGTGTCAAGTACCCTTTCGAGGCTCAAGAGGAAACGTGGGATTTCTCTCGAGATGCTGCAGCAGAAAGGGGCCTCATTTCTCGTTGAGGGGAGAATCTCCTGGGGTTTCTCGAGTCGCAGCAGGAAACTTGGGGTTCCACTCAAATTGCAACGGGGACCTCAAACCTGCTCGTGTTGCCTCAGGAAAGTCAAGTCTTCATTTGAGTTGCGAGGGGCCTTTTGGGATACCTCTTCTGTCGGTGCAGGGGCATACCTCCTCATCTCAAGTTGAGGTCGGAACCTCAGGGTTCCTCTCCAGTTCTGACATGGATCTCGGGGTTCCTATGGAGTTTCAGCAGGGGACTCAGGCCTCATCTCGTGTGAAGACATGGAACTCCGCTTCCCTCTCGAGGTTTCAATGAGGTACCAGGCTTCCTGTTGAGTGGACACAGGGGTCTGGGGCTTTTTCTCGAGGTGTCATGGGGATTACACACCTCACTTTGTAATTTGAGTTGATCCTCGAGGTTCCATTTGAGTCAGTGCAGGGGAATCAGGCTTATCTGGAGTGGCTGGGGAAATAAGGTTCTTTTCGAACTGAGGCATGACTCCCGGGGATGTGCTTGAGTTTCAAGGTGAGACCAGCCTCCTCTTGAGGGGCAACAGGAACGTTGGGATTCCTTTCCCGAAAAAAGCAGGGGAATCGACCCACATCTCAAGTTGAGTATAGGAAAAACGGGGCTCTTCTTGAGTTGTGGCGTGAAACTCCGTGTTCCTCTCGAGTGGGGACGGGTATCTTGGGAAGCTTCCTGAGTTGCATCAAGGGTGTCAAGTACCCTTTCATGTTTCAAGAGGGAACAGGGGTTTCTCTCGTGACACTGCTCTGGAAAAGGGCCTCATCTCACGTTAAGGGGAAAATCTCATGGTTTTTCTCGAGTTGTGGCAGGATGCTTGGGTTTCCTCTCGATTTTCAACAGGGACCTCAGGGATCCGCTTGTGTAGCCTTAGAGAAGTCCTTTATCTTTTCGAGTTGTGCGGAACATGTCTCGATTCCTCTCAAGTTGCTGCCCGAGAATAGGGTCGTGTCTAGAATGCAATTTGTAAACTCTGTGTTTCTCTCCGGTGGCGACAGGGATCTCGGGTTTCCTATCAAGGTTCAATAATGGAGTCAGGCCTCGTCTGGTGTTGAGGAATTGAACTCTGCATTCCTCTCAAGTTGTCAAAGGAGTGTCAGGCCTCCAGTCGAGTTTGGGGGGGGGGGCTTGGGCTTTTGCAAGAGGATAGGCAGGGCAGACAGGCCTCTCATCCTGTTGTGAGGGGATACTCATTGTTCCATTGGAGCCTGTCCAGGGGAATCAGGACTTCTCTGGAGCTGAGGCGGAACTTGGCATCCTTTTTCCTTGCAGCAGGATCTGCAGGGTTCCACTCTAGATTCAGTTGGTTACACAGGCCTCCTTTTGTGGTGCGAGAGTGCTGGGAGCGAGCTCCACCCATGTCAAAGGTCATGAGGAAGGAGGCTTGGCATACGCAAAGGCGGGATTGAGCCTCAGGAGTCCCCCTGGAAATTCTCGAGCATCTACCCCCAAAACCAGAGTCTGCCTACTTTCTGCTTTGTGCTTTCACCTACACCTCTGACTTTATGGGGGGCTGTCCCCCACTACCTCTCTCTGAAAAAAGAGTTAGCTTACAGCTTCAGTTAATAATTCCTGGGTGTGATAGTGTTTCAACCTACAATCTCCTTTGGAAGTCCTCTAGCCTGCCTGAATAGGTTTTTCCGGCCACATGTGATTGTTCAGAGCCGCCCACTGTGAGAGACAGGAGATGTTCTAAACTGTCTAAACACAGATTCCTTTGAGTAGTTAAAAGACTGATTAGAAATTGTATTGGTGAAGGGTTTTTCACTTATTGGGCCAATGTTTGGTGCTAAGTCTCCATATCCCTTCCCTACTGTGTCCTTGGCAGTGTATTGATTGATATAATGGGTGTTTAGAAATGTAAGTAGTAGCCTCAATGTTTGTAATCTTGGACCCTTGAGTTAATTCTTTTCTTGATTGAGCCCACCTCACCTTCACCCTATAGGAATGCAACTTTATCCAATGCTTTTTTGGAGGCTGGCGCCTGACTTTAGAATAATCACCTTTAGAGAAAATAAGTTTCTTAAAATGTTAACAGGCCTCCTGGCCAGAAGATGATGTAAATCACCTAAACTTTTGCATATGATAAGTTTGAAAGCCTGGCTTCGGCTAGATCAGGAACTGCTGTCCTTGCATGACTCCACCCCTTCCCCCATTATCCTCTATGCACAACTTAAGGTATAAAAACTACTTTGGGAAATAAAGTGCAGGCCTTGTTCACCGAAATTTGGTCTCCCCATGTCGTTCTTTCTTTCACCTTCTGGCTGAATTTTTCCTCTGAGGCGGGGAAGCTCGTCAAGCCTACTAATTTTGCCTGGGCTTCTAGGATCTGACTGGTGAGGCCTTAGTGTCTCCTCTCCTTCGGGAGAACGGGAGGATGCCTGAGGCCTTTGTAGGTGATGTAAATTCCCTGCTTTGGAATTTTATTCAGCCTCTTTTCTTCACTGAATTTTCCTACTGAGCTATCCTCATTCTATTACTCTTTATATCCTTAATTAACGTTTAATTAAGCAGTTGTTTCCTGACCCTCGCTGACGCCGTCCCTCCTTCGAATACCCTGGATCAGCCGGGGCTGGACCCCGGCAGGTGGCGCCCGAGACAGGCTATTCGAAGGTAAGCTTCCCAAAGCAATTAGGGTCATCAGCCCTATTGCCCTCCCCCCCTTCTTGGAACATTCTGTGTCATCAGCCCTCTTGTTCCCCCTCGGAACAGTTTGGGTCATCAGCCCTACTGCTCCTCCCTCAGAACAATTTGGGTCATCAGCCCTATTGTTCTTCCAGTGTTTGGGATGGCTAGGACCCCACTCAGGGTGCTGTGGACCCCCTTGTAGAATAGACGGGGCTAGAGAAGTGGGAAGTGTTGAAAGTGTTAAAGAGTTAGACTTAGAGAGAGAAAACAGTTTCTGAAGTTAAAAGGCCAAAGAAAAGCCTGATCTTTTAAAAGCTAAAAGCTTTATCTTCTATTATACTTAATTTTCTGACATGGGTAACACTGAATCAAATGAAAGACAGCTCTTTATAGGAGTAATTTTACAGTTATTAAATAAAAGAGGAATCAAAGTTAAAAAATCTACCATTCAATCATTTTTTTCCTTTGTATAAGAGCACTGTCCCTGGTTTCCAAACGAAGGCTCTGTTAACTTAGATGTCTGGGAGAAAGTAGGAAAACAGCTAAAAACTTACCATGCTGAACATGGCTCAGAAAAGGTGCCTAATGACACCTTTTCCTTATGGAATAGCATTAGAGATGTCTTAGACCCTGCCCCGGATTCAGAAAAAGTACATCTTAAAAGGGATAGTGAAGAAAATGCTGTAGCTAAACCTGCTTCTGAATCTAAAAGAGTAACGTTTAAAGAGGAAAATGAGGTCAAAACTGTAGGTAAGCCTGAGGAAAATGAGAAAAACGAAGACCTGCCTGAACATTGGCAACTAAGAAAAATGTTAGCAGCCATGACTACTCAGGAACAACTTAAAGATAGGGATGAGAAACAAGATCAGCCTTCCCCAAAAGAAAAAGAGAATTTAGACGAGATAACAGCTAAATATCACTCCGATGAAGATTGGCATCTCTTAAACAAAGATGCCCCAAAAGGCCTAAGAGAAACTTCCCCTGTCAAGCCATCAGCTCCAAAGAGCTTAAGGGAAACGTCTCCAATCAGGCCATATGCCCCTAGGGATTCCCAAGGGACCTTCCCAGTTAATCCATATGTAACCTCTGGATACCAAACAGTTCAAAGAGCTCCAGAGTACAGAGCAGAGAATGTGGAACCTATGCCATTGCCACCTCCTCCCATACCACCTTTCATACCACCTCCCATACCACCTCCCATACAAAGCCGTACAGGTCCTATTAAACCCACATTATTGCTGCCACCTCCCTATCGAAGTGGGAAAATTCCAATATCGATCCCACAGAGACAGGCCTTTTCTGCCGCTGGCGAGAAATTCGATCCCCAACTTCAGGCTTGTTTCCCTTTAATTTTTGACAATGATGAAAGGGAACAAAAGGCTATCAACTGGGAGCCTGTTTCTTTTCAACTGGTAAAAGAACTTAAAAATGCATGTATTTCACATGGGCCTAAAGCCCCATATACAATGCAGCTAGTAGAAAATTTAGCAGGCCAATGATTAACATCTCGAGAATGGAAATCAATTGCTAGGGCCTGCCTGTCCGGAAGACATTTTATACTTTGGAAATCTGAATATGATGATCTCGCTCATATATAGGCTTTTTCTAACCAAAATGGAGACTTTAAACATATCACTGAACCTATATTACTTGGACAGTCCGACTACCCCTCGTATGACGAACAGATGAAATTAGATAGGACTGCTATACAACAGGTGGCTGATTGTGCCTTTACTGCCTGGTGCTCATTGCCCGGTGGTAAGGCATCAGGTGCCACTCTATCTGATATTAAACAAAAGTCAGAAGAGCCATTTGAAGATTTTGTCTCATGACTCTCAGAAGCTGTCCAGAGAATAATTTCTGACTCTGAGGCAGCTAAACTGTTAACAAAACACTTGGCCTTTGAAAATGCTAATTCTACCTGCCAGGCTATATTGCGCCCTGTTAGAAGAACTGGATCTTTAATTGATTATATGAAACAGTGTGCAGATGTAGGACCATCAATGCTACAGGGTGTTGCTATAGCTGGAGCGATAAAAGGAAACTCTTATCAGCAGGCAATCCAATCTTTTTTTACTAACAAAAATAAGCCATTACAAGGTGATCCCAATAACCAAGGCAGGAATGCATTCCCTGGAACTAGTTTTTCCTGTGGCCAGAAGGGACACACTTTTCATGACTGCCCTCAAAGAACACCCGGTTCTTATCTACCTAATCTGGCCCAACCGGCTGTGTCTGCTCCACAAAACCCTGCCCCCCTGCTCATTAATCCTAGGTCTCTTTGCCCTCGCTGCCAGAGAGGATATCATTGGGCAAGGGACTGTAGGTCAAGATTATATAAGGTCATAGAAATTGAGCCTTTTTAGGCCCCAACAAGCAGTCGGGAAACGGGTTGAGGGGCCAGCCCCAGGCCCCGACAACAATTGGGGCAGCCTCACTGAACCCATTCATTCCCTTCGTCCCATCTCACAGCTCATCAGAGCAACCCCAGGCAGCGCAGGACTGGACCTCAGTTCCACCACCTCAACAATATTAACACCAGATAGCCCCACTATAAAAATCCCTACAGGAGTTAAAGGTCTGTTACCAACAGGCCTGGTAGAAATTATACTAGGCAGAAGTTCCTTAGCTATACAAGGTCTTACGATTATTCCTGGAGTAATTGACTCAGATTATACAGGAGAAATTCGGATAATGATTTCACCCCCGACTAAAACTTTACAAATACATCAGGGACAGAGAATAGCCCAACTTTTACTTTTGCCTTATCATAATACAATTGGGCAAACAGCCACCCAAAATGAAAGGCAGGACAAAGGATTTGGATCTAGTGACATGGCTTTTTGGGTAACAGAAATTACTAAGAAGTGTCTTATGAAATCTATTCTTGTTAGTGGCAAGTCTATTGAAGGACTATTAGGTACAGGAGCAGATGTTTCTTGTATTTCTGGGAAAGACTGGCCCAGTTCCTGGCCCACACATACTACTGAAAATGATTTGGTGGGCATAGGAAGAGCTCCTGCAGTAGCTAAAAGTGCTAAAATTCTAGACTGGCAATTTGAGAATACCCGTGGAACATTCCAACCATATGTAATTCCTTCACTCCCCTTTTCCCTGTGAGGGAGAGATGTGCTGTCTCAAATGGGCATGTTACTTTTTAGCCCTGATGATAAAGTAACTTTTCAAATGCTACAAATGGGCTATGACCCCTCAAAAGGGTTAGGTAAACAGCAGACAGAAATAATTCAGCCAATTTGCCCGGCTCCTCGAAAGCCGGGATTAGGGTATCCAAATTTTTGATGGAGGCCATTGTTTTTGCTGCCGACCCCATTACGTGGAAATCTCAGGACCCAGTGTGGGTAGAACAGTGGCCTCTGACTAAAGAAAAACTACTGGCAGCCAAAGCGTTAATTTCTGAACAACTAGAATTGGGACATATTGAGCCCTCCAAAGCCCCTGGAATACTCCTATTTTTGTTATTAAGAAAAAATCTGGCAAGTGGTGACTTTTACAAGATTTAAGAGCTACTAATGCCACTATGGAAGATATGGGGGCCTTACAACCTGGGCTTCCTTCCCCAGTAGCCATCACAGAAGGATATAATATTATTGTAATTGATTTGCAAGACTGTTTTTTCACCATCCTCTTAAATGCTGAGGATAAAAAGCGATTTGCCTTTAGTTTACCAGCAGAAAATTTTAAACAGCCTCATTTAAGGTTTCAATGGAAAGTGTTGCCCCAGGGAATGAAAAATAGCCCTACTTTATGTCAAAATTTTGTTAATGCAGCTATAGAAGATATTAGGGCTAAATATGAACAACTGTATATGATTCACTATATGGATGATATTTTAATAGCTCACCCTGATAGAGCTCATTTACAAACTGTCCTCCAGGATTTGACCCAGGCATTAACAGACAGAGGCTTAAAAATTGCCCCGGAGAAAATTCAAGTCAATCCGCCCATAACTTACTTAGGACGGGTTATCAGTTCAGAAACTGTGACTCATGCCCCATTAAAATTGAGAAAAGATCACCTTGTTACTTTAAATGATGACATTTAATTGGATCAGACCTTATTTAAAATTAACCACTGCTGGATTAAAACCTCTTTTTAACATTTTACGCGGGGATCCTGATCCAACTTCTAAGAGACAATTAACTGCTGAGGCTCAGGAGGCCTTAGAAAAAGTGGAAGCAGCTTTATCCGATAGCTATGTAAAAAGAGTTAATTTACAAACAAATTGGCAATTCCTCTGCCTAGCTACTCCAACGGCATCTATGGGAGTTTTATGGCAAAATGGCCCCCTAGAATGGGTCCATCTCCCCGCCAAGGCTAAAAAAGTAGTGGCCTCTTATCCAGGACTGATAGCTACGTTGATATTGAAAGGGAGAAAACATAGCATTGAATTGTTCGGTAAAGAACCAGCAGAAATTGTAATTCCATATAATAAAGAACAACTTGATGCTCTTCTAATGTTTGATAAGGATTGGCAGATTGCTATAGGAAATTATTTTGGCCAAATTCTGCATCATTAACCTTCACATGTTTTGCTAAATTTTATGTCTAAACACCCGGTTATTTTCCCTGTTAGATGTAAATACTCTCCCATCTCAGATGCTCAAATGGGTTTTACTGACGGGTCTGCTAATGGCAGAGCTTCTATAGTTACAAAAGATCAGCGTAAAGTTTTACATACGCAGGAGACTTTGGCCCAGAGAGCTGAACTCACAGCTGTTATAGAGGCTTTTGTTATGTTTGCAGAGGAGGAATTTAACCTTTACTCTGATTCTAAGTATGTGGTCAGGCTGTTTCCACACATTGAGACTGCGGTCCTGCCCAAGAACAAAACTGCAATATTTCACTTGTTAACTAAACTGCAGCAGCAAATTCGGAAACAAAGCCGAGCATATTTTATTGGCCACATTCGGGCTCATTCTGGATTTCCTGGACCTTTAAATGCCTTAAATGACCTGGCAGATTCACTAACTAAGGTCACAGTGGCTTCTGCTTTTGAAGAAGCCCGAGCTTCTCATTCACTCCACCATCAAAATGCTACTGCACTAAGATATCAATTTCAGATTCCTCAAGGATCTGCTCGGGAGATTGTTCCTTTCTGTTCTCAGTGTCCCACTACTTTAAATAGTTTACCTATGGGAGTTAACCCTGGAGGTCTTAAACCTAATGCACTCTGGCAGATGGATGTAACTCACATCTCTTCATTTGCAAAATTGTCTTTTGTTCATGTAACAGTAGATACCTTTTCTCATGTTATTATTGCAACTGCTCGTACAGGGGAAGCAGTTAAAGATGTAATACAACATCTCTTTACTTGTTTCTCATATATGGGTCTGCCAAAAGCCTTAAAAACTGATAGTGCTCCTGCTTACACATCTAAGTCTTTTCAGGAATTTTGTCTAAAGTTTCAAATTAAACATAATACAGGCATCCCTTATAATCCACAAGGACAGGCCATTGTGGAAAGAGCACATCAAACGTTAAAAATCCAAATTCAAAAACTAAAAGAAGGGGAATTTAAATATAGTTCTCCCCATCAGATCTTGCAACATGCTCTTTTTGTAATAAATATTTTAAATACTGACTCGGCCAGAATTACTGCAATGCTTTGCCATTGGTGCCCGGAGCAATTGAATACAAAACCATTAGTTAAATGTAAGGACCTCCTTTCCGGACAATGGAAAGGCCCCGACCCATTGTTAACCAGCGGTCGAGGATATGCTTGTATTTTTCCACAGGATGCAGATTCTCCAATTTGGGTTCCAGAAAGATTGATTCGCCATGTCTCAGCCCCTCGGATACCGGATTCCATGGCCGCCATGACCCCGAAAGAGGAAGGGGCCTCCTCTGCCTTTGCTCCCCCCGCCAGCTCGGGAAACACCACTGACATCAGAGCAACTGACATCAGGGATCCCGGATGAGCAGGGAATGGATCTGCCCACCAAACAGATGTCTCAACTTCACATACAGGATATTGCTCCCCCCGAGCCTTTGCCTCACAAAAGGGTGTCAGGCCGCCTGACTCAGGCGACCCAGAATGCCTCCATACCCACTTGGGGACAAATAAAAACACTCTGCCACCAGGCACAGGGAATAGCTTCCTTACAGGGATCTCCAGCTTCTCCTGAGAAAATATTTATTGCCATGCTTGCTTTGCTTTCCTGTCAGGTAAGCGCCTCTCCTATTCCAACCAAATATTGGGCGTGTGTCCCAGACCCTCCAACTTTCCAAGTTGTTACTTGGAATAATGAGCCTATACGGGTCAACACAGACCAACCTCAGCTCTTGGGAGGATCCTATACTTCTTACACTAGAGATAAATATCCTATTAACTTCAATTATACCTTCAGGGGATTAACAGGTGATTTCCCTGTTTGCTTTAACTTCCCCAATGAGCCTAGAAGCTTTATTACCCCAACCAAAGAAGGATGTGTTGGGGCCTCTAAAAAAATAATTATAACAGATTCCTGGTCTTTACGTCATCGGTCAGCTTGGGTATTATTGGTTCGTATGCCCGGGATTCTTGACCCCTATGTAACCCTGCATTTCAAATCTCCACCAAAATATCCAAATTGTTATAAGGTTGCTCCTTCAGACAAAGTATGGAACACCACAGTCGTACAGGGTATCCGACTTGGACATCTTGTATTTATGATTCAAGGATTGATTATAGGATACCAGGAGGTGGAGATTATAGTATTCAGGACTGGAGCAACCCTAATCCAGGTGAGGATCCATTGGCCAATGATACATTTGAGGGAAGATTCAAGAATTGGGATAGGATTCCTCTTCCTTGGCCAATACATGCCACTAGAAGGCATTGTAATCAATTTGTTCCTCCTATGCTGTCTTATACAACTAAGAAACAGACATATTGGCAACCTGAAATTTGGATAGCCCTTGCTGCTACTGCTCCTGTTTCCTTATACTGCCCAGATAGCAATTCTACTTATTCTGTTTTAGCTTGTCTACCCTCCCCTTATGTTTTGCTTTTTACTAATGACTCCAAGAGACTTAATGTACGCATGAATTATTCAGGTGGATCTAATATAGTAAATTGTGAACAATGCATGCTTTCATCTTGTTTGACCCCTCAATATAATATTTGCTCTTTTGTGGTGTTAAAATGCCCACCCTATCTCATGATACCTGTGACAGTGACTAGCCACTGGTATGACAATTATGGCCTCGCCATGTTACAACAACTGCAAGATTTAATGTGACAATGGCGATTTGTGGGCTTACTTATTTTAGGAATATCAGCTTTGATAGCAGCAATTACTTCTGTTACTGCGGCAGCAATATCATTGACTCGACAAGTGCATACTGCCCAATTTGTTGATACCATGTCTAAAAATGTTTCTCTAACTCTAGCAACACAGGAAGCTATAGATAGAAAGTTGGAGATGAGGGTAGATGCCTTGGAGGAGGCAATAATGCATATTGGGACTGAGTTACAGGCTTTAAAAGTGAAAATGGCTCTGTTTTGCCACGCTGCTTACCGGTGGATATGCGTGACATCTTTAAAGGTAAACGAGACAGATTATGAATGGGAAAAAATAAAAAATCATATCTCAGGTGTTTGGAACAGCTCTGACATTGGCCTGGACTTAGGGAAACTTCATAATCAAATACAGACCCTGGAACACTCTCGACTGGATTTTACCGCTGCTAGAGCAGCTAATGACTTTTTTCACACTTTCTCTAACTTCATTTCAGGAAAAAACATTCTGTCCAATATCCTTGGATGCATCGCTGATGGTGCTTTAATTTTTCTTCTCATAATCATTCTTCCTTGTATTGTCAGGATTCTTCGGCAGAACATTCAGAAGCTCGCGACTGAGCTGCATCTGGCTGTTTTAAGACATAAAAAAGGGGGAGATGCTGGGAGCGAGCTCCGCCCATGTCAAAGGTCATGAGGAAGGAGGCTTGGCATACGCAAAGGTGGAATCGAGCCTCAGGAGTCCCCCTGGAAATTCTCGAGCATCTACCTCCAAAACCAGAGTCTGCCTACTTTCTGCTTTGTGCTTTCACCTACACCTCTGACTTTATGGGGGGCTGTCCCCCACTACCTCTCTCTGAAAAAAGAGTTAGCTTACAGCTTCAGTTAATAATTCCTGGGTGTGATAGTGTTTCAACCTACAATCTCCTTTGGAAGTCCTCTAGCCTGCCTGAATAGGTTTTTCCGGCCACATGTGATTGTTCAGAGCCGCCCACTGTGAGAGACAGGAGATGTTCTAAACTGTCTAAACACAGATTCCTTTGAGTAGTTAAAAGACTGATTAGAAATTGTATTGGTGAAGGGTTTTTCACTTATTGGGCCAATGTTTGGTGCTAAGTCTCCATATCCCTTCCCTACTGTGTCCTTGGCAGTGTATTGATTGATATAATGGGTGTTTAGAAATGTAAGTAGTAGCCTCAATGTTTGTAATCTTGGACCCTTGAGTTAATTCTTTTCTTGATTGAGCCCACCTCACCTTCACCCTATAGGAATGCAACTTTATCCAATGCTTTTTGGAGGCTGGCGCCTGACTTTAGAATAATCACCTTTAGAGAAAAATAAGTTTCTTAAAATGTTAACAGGCCTCCTGGCCAGAAGATGATGTAAATCACCTAAACTTTTGCATATGATAAGTTTGAAAGCCTGGCTTCGACTAGGATCAGGAACTGCTGTCCTTGCATGACTCCACCCCTTCCCCCATTATCCTCTATGCACAACTTAAGGTATAAAAACTACTTTGGGAAATAAAGTGCAGGCCTTGTTCACCGAAATTTGGTCTCCCCATGTCGTTCTTTCTTTCACCTTCTGGCTGAATTTTTCCTCTGAGGTGGGGAAGCTCGTCAAGCCTACTAATTTTGCCTGGGCTTCTAAGATCTGACCGGGGAGGCCTTAGTGTCTCCTCTCCTTTGGGAGAACAGGAAGACGCCTGCGGCCTTCGTAGGTGACGTAAATTCCCTGCTTTGGAATTTTATTCAGCCTCTTTTCTTCACTGAATTTTCCTACTGAGATATCCTCATTCCATTACTCTTTATATCCTTAATTAACGTTTAATTAATCAGTTGTTTACTGATCCTCGCTGATGCCGTCCCTCCTTCGAATACCCTGGATCAGCCGGGGCTGGACCCCGGCACGAGGGGAAGTTGGGATTCTTCTTGAGTTGAAGCAGGGAATGGGCCCTTATCTCCAGATGAGGTGGGAAACACGGTGCTCTTCTCCAGTTGTGGCGGGTAACTCGGCTCAAATCTCGAGTTGTGATGGGGATCTTTGGGTCCCCTTGAGTTGAATGAAGGGAGTCAAACCTCCTCTCAAGTTTTGAGAGGGACCTCGGGATTGCACTCGAGGCGTTCAGGAGAAAAGGGCCTCTTCTCACATTGACGGGGGAATCTCGTGGTTTGTCTCGAGTTGCAGCAGGAGGCTTGGGGTTCCTCTGCAGGTACCACCGGGAGATCAGGTAGCCTCTCGTGTTGCCTCAGGGAAGTCAAATCTCCATTCGAGTTTTAAGGGCGAGTGTGGGAGTGCTCTGGAGTCAAGGCAGGTTAATCAGGCCTCAATTCACATGGAAGGGGAAATCTCAAGGTGTTTCTCGAGTTGAGGTAGGAAGTGTGGGTTCCCTCAAGTTGCCACGAGGACCTGAGGGAGCCTCTCATGTTGTCTCTGGGAAGTCAGGAATCCTTTCGAGTTGTGAGGGGCCTCTTGGGATTCCTCTCGAGTTGGTGCAGGAGACTAGGGCCTCATCTCGAGTTGAAGCTGGAAACTTAGGGTTCCTCTCCAGCTCTGACAGGGAATTCGGGGTCCCTATGGAGATTCCCCTGGGGAGTCACACGTTTTCTCGTGTTGGGCCATGGAACTCCGCTTCCCTCTAGAGGTGGCAAAGGGGGGTCAGGCCTCCTGTCAAGTTGAGGTAGGGATCAGGGGTTATTTCTAGAGGTGCCATGGGGCTCTCAGTCCTCCCTTCATGTCGTGAGTTGATCCTTGGTGTGACATTTGAGTCAGTGCAGGGAAATGAGGCCTTATCTCGAGTGGATGGGGACATCAGAATCTTTTCGAACAGTGGAACGCCCCCTGGAGTTCGTCTCGAATTTCAAGGTGAGATGGCCCTCTCCTGAGGTGTGACGGGAACGTCGGTATTCCTTTGCAGATGAAGCAGGGCAATGGAACCTCATCTCGAGATGAGGAGGGGAAACTGGGGCTCTTCTTGAGTTGTTGCGGGAAACTCAGTGTTCCTGTCTGGTGGAGACGGGTATGTCGGGGAAATTCTTGAGTTACCTAAAGGTTGTCAAGTACCCTTTGGAGGCTCAAGAGGGAAGGTGGGATATCTCTCGAGACGCTGCAGTGGAAAGGCTCCTCATCTCGCTTTGAGGGGAGAATCTCCTGGGCTTTCTCCAATTCGGTTAGGAAACTTGGAGTTCCTCTTGAGTTGCGATGGGGACCTCAAACCCATGCGTGCTGCCTCAGGAAAGGCAAGTTTCCATTCGAGTTGCAAGGGGCCTCTTGGGATTCCTCTCCAGTCAGTGCAGGGGCATACGACCTCATCTCTAGTTGAGGTCGGAACCTCAGGGTTCCTCTCCAGTTCTGACATGGATCTTGGGGTTCCTATGGGGTTTCAACAGGGGACTCAGGCCTCGTCTCGTGTGGAGACATGGAACTCCACTTTTCTCTCAAGGTTTCAGAGGTGTCAGGGTTCCTGTCGAGTGGACATAGGTGTCTGGGGCTTTTTCTAGGTGTCACCCGGCTGTCACACCTCCCTTCGTGTTTTGAGTCAATCCTCGGGGTTCCAGTCGAGTCAGTGCAGGGGAATCACGCTAATCTGGAGTGGATGGGGAAATTGGGGCCTTTTTGAATTGAGGCACGACTCCTGGGGATGCTCTCTAGTTTCAAGGGGAGACCAGCCTCCTCTTGACGGCAACGGCAATGTCAGGATTCCTTTCCTAATGAAGCAGGGGAATCTACCCTCATCTCGTGTTGAGGAGGGGGCTAATGGGGCTCTTCTTGAGCTGTGGCGTGAAACTCGGTGCTCCTCTCGAGTGGGCACGGGAATCTCAGAGATCGTCCTGAGTTGCATCAAGGGTTTCAGGATCCTTTCACGTTTCAAGAGGGAACAGGGGTTTCTCTCGTGACACTTCTCTGGAAAAGGACCTCATCTTGTGTTGAGGAAAGAATCCCGTGGTTTTTCTCGAGTTGTGGCGGGATGCTTGGGGTTCCCCTCGAATTGCGAAGGAGACCTCAGGGACCCGCTTGTGTTGCCTCAGAGAAGTCAGGTCTCTATTCGAGTTGCGAGGGGCATGTGGGGATTCCTCTCGAGTCACTGCCCGCGAATAGAGCTGTGTCTAAAATTCAGTCAGGAAACTCAGTGTTCCTCTCCCATGGTGTCAGGAATCTCGGGTTTCCTATCAAGCTTCAACCAGGGAGTCAGGACTCGTCTGGTGTTGAGGCATGGAACTCTGAATTCCTCTCGAGTTGTCAAAAGGGTGTCAGGCCTCTGGTCGAGTTCAGGCGGGGAATTTGTGCTTTTTCAAGAGAATACGTAGGGCCAACAGGCCTCCCATCCTGCTGTGAGGGTATACTCGGTGTTCCATTGGAGCCAGTGCAGGGGAATCAGGACTTCTCTGGAGCTGAGGGGGAACTCGGCGTCCTTTTTCCTTGCAGCTGGATCCGTGGGGTTCCACTCGAGATTCAATTGATGACACAGGCTTCCTCTTGTGATGCGAGGGGAAGTTGGGATTCCTCTTGAGTTGAAGCAGGGAATGGGACCTCATCTCCAGAGGAGGTGGGACACACGGGGCCCTTCTCCTGTTGTGGTGGGAATGTTGGCTTTCATCTCGAGTTATGACAGGGATCTTTGGGCCCACTTGAGTTGCATGAAGGGAGTCAAGCCTCCTCTCGAGTTTTGAGAGGGAACTCGGGATTGCTCTAGAGGCACTGCAGGAGAAAAGGGCCTCATCTCGCATTGACGGAGGAATCTCGTGGTTTGTCTAAGTTGTGGCAGGAGACTTGGGGTTCCTCTGCAGGTACCACCGGGAGCTCAGGGAGCCTGTCGTGTTGCCTCAGGGATGTCAAGTCTCCATGCCAGTTGCAAGGCCCAGCACGGTAGTGCTCTAGATTCAAGGCAGGTTAATCAGGCCTCAATTCACATGGAAGGCGGAATCTCAAGGTGTTTCTCGAGTTGCGGCAGGAAGTGTGGGTTCCTTCGAGTTGCCACGGGGACCTGAGGGAGCCTCTCATGTTGTCTCTGGGAAGTCAGGAAATCTTTCGAGTTGTGAGGGGCCTCTCGGGATTCCTCTTGAGTTGGTGCAGTCAACTAAGGCCTCATCTCAAGTTGGGGCTGGAAACTCAGCTCTGACAGGGATCTCGGGGTCCCTTTAGCGATTCCACTGGGGAATCAGACGTCGTCTCATGTTGGGCTATGGAACTCCGCTTCCCTCTTGAAGTGAAAAACGGGTGTCAAGACTCCTGTCGAATTGAGATAGGGATCAGGGGTTATTTCTAGAGGCGTCACAGGGCTTTCAGTCCTCCCTTCGTGTTGTGAGTTGATACTCAGGGTGACATTCGAGACGTTGCAGGTGAAGGAGGCCTTATCTCAAGTGGACGAGGACATCGGGGTCTTTTCAAAGAGTGGCACGACCCCTGGATTTTGTTTGAGTTTCAAGGTGAGAACGGCCTCCTCCTGAGGTGCGACGGGAACATCGGGATTGCTTTGCAGATGAAGCAGGGGATTGGACCCTCTAGATGAGTAGGGGAAACCGGAGCTCTTCTTGAGTTGTGGTGGAAAACTTGGTGTTCCTGTCGAGTGGAGACAGGTATGTTGGGGAACTTCTTGAGTTGCCTAAAGGATGTCAAGTGCCCTTTCTAGGCTCAAGACAGAAGGTGGGATATCTCTCGAGATGCTGCAGCAGAAAGGGGCCTCATCTCCCATTGAGGGGAGAATCTCCTTGGGTTTCTCAAGTCGTGGAAGGAAACTTGGGGCTCCTCTCGAGTTGTGATGGGGACCTCAAACCCGCTCGTGTTGCCTCAGGAAAGTCAAGTCTCCTTTCGAGTTGCGAGGGTACTCTCGGGATTCCTCCCCAGTCGGTGCAGGTGCTTATGGCCACATCAGGATTTGAGGCTGGAACCTCTGGCTTCCTCTCCAGTTCTGAAATGGATCTCGGGGGTCCTATGGAGTTTGACCAGGGGACTCAGGCTTCGTCTCCTGTGGAGACATGGAGCTCCGCTTCCCTCTCAAGGTTTCAAAGAGTTGTCAAGCTTCCTGTTGAGTGGACATAGGGGTCTGGGGCTTTTTCTCGAGGTGTCACCAGGCTGTCACACCTCCCTTCATGTTTTGAATCAATTCTTGGGGTTCCAGTCAAGTCAGTGCAGGGGGGATCAGGCTTACCTGGTGTAGCTGGAAAAATCGTGGTCTTTTCGAATTGAGGCATGACTCCCGTGGACGCTCTCGAGTTTCAAGGCCAGATTGGCCTCCTCTTGAGGGGCAACGGCAATGTCGGGATGCCTTTCCTGTCGAAGCAGGGGAATAGACCCTCATCTCGAATTGAGGAGGGGGAAAACGGGGTTCTTCTTGAGTTGTGGTGTGAAACTCGGTGTTCTTCTTGAGTGGGGACGGGTATCTTGGTGATCTTCCTGAGTTGCATCAAGGGTGTCAAGTACCCTTTTGCGTTTCAAGAGGGAACGTGGGGTTTTTCTTGAGAGACTGCTCTGGAAAAGGGCCCCATCTCGTGTTGAGGAGAAAATTTTGTGGTTTTTCTCGAGTTGTGGTGGGATGCTTGGGGTTCCTCTCGAATTGCGATGGGAACTTCAGGGACCCACTTGTGTTGCCTCAGAGAAGTCAGGTCTCTATTCGAGTTGTGAGTGGCACGTGGGGATTCCTCTTGAGTTGCTGCCCGTGAATAGGGCCGTGTCTAGCATTCAGTCGGGAAACTCAGTGTTCCTCTCCTGCAGCGTCAAGGATCTCGGGCTTCCTGTCAAGGTTCAACTAGGGAGTCAGGACTCGTCTGGTGTTGAGGCATGAAACTCTGAATTCCTCTTGAGTTGTCAAAGGGGTGTCAGGCCTCTGGTCGAGTTCAGGTGGAGTATTTGTGCTTTTTCAAGAGAATACGTAGGGCCGACAGGCCTCCCACCCTGCTGTGAGGGTATACTCGGTGTACCATTGGAGTCAGTGCAGGGGAATCAGGACTTCTCTGGAGCTGAAGGGAACTTGGCATCCTTTTTCCTTGCAGCAGGAACCGTGGGATTCCACTCGAGATTCAATTGGTGACACAGGCCTCTTCTTGTGGTGCGAGGGGAAGTTGGGATTCCTCTTGAGTTGAAGCAGGGAATGGGACCTCATCTCCAGAGGAGGTGGGACACACGGGGCCCTTCTCCTGTTGTGGCAGGAATGTTGGCTTTCATCTCGAGTTGTGACAGGGATCTTTGGGCCCACTTGAGTTGCATGAAGGGTATCAAGCCTCCTCTCGAGTTTTGAGAGGGAACTCGGGATTGCTCTAGAGGCGCTGCAGAACAAAAGCACCTCATCTCGCATTGACGGAGGAATCTTGTGGTTTGCCTAACTTGCGTCAGGAGGCTTGGGGTTCCTCTGCAGGTACCACCGGGAGCTCAGGGAGCCTGTCGTGTTGCCTCAGGGAAGTCAAGTCTCCATTCCAGTTGCGAGGCCCAGCGCAGGAGTGCTCTGGATTCACGGCAGGGGAATCAGGCCTCAATTCGCATGGAAAGGGGAATCTCAAGGTGTTTCTTGAGTTACTGCAGGAAGTGTGGGTTCCCTCGAGTTGCCACGGCACCTGAGGGAGCCTCTCATGTTGTCTCTGGGAAGTCAGGAATCCTTTCAAGTTGTGAGGGGCCTCTCAGGATTCCTCTCGAGTTGGTGCAGGTGACTAAGGCTTCATCTCGAGTTGAGGCTGGAAACTCAGCTCTGACAGGGATCTCAGGGTCCCTGTGGAGATTCCCCTGGGGAGTCAGACGTCGTCTTGTGCTGGAGCATGGAACTCTGCTTCCCTCTCGAGGTGAAAAAGGGGTGTCAAGCCTCCTGTCGAGTTGAGGTAGGGATCAGGGGCTATTTCTAGAGGTGCCACGGGGCTCTCAGTCCTCCCTTCGTGTCGTGAGTTGATTCCCAGGGTGACATTCCAGTCTTGGCAGGGAATGCGGCCTTATCTCAAGTGAACGGGGACATCGGGGTCTTTTCCAATGATGGCACGACCCCTGGAGTTCCTTTCGAGTTTCAAGGTGAGACCTGCTTTCGCCTGAGGTGCGACAGGAATATCGGGATTCTTTTGCACACGAAGCAGGGGATTGGACCTTCATCTCGAGATGAGGAGGGGAAATCGGGGCTCTTCTTGAGTTGTGGTTGGAGACTGGGTGTTCCTCTCGAGCAGAGATGGATATGTCGGGGAACTTCTTGAGTTGCCTAAAGGGTGTCAAGTATACTTTCGAGGCTCAAGAGGGAAGATGGAATTTCTCACGAGATGCTGCAACGAGAGGGGCCTCATCTCGCATTGAGGAGTGAATCTCCTGGGTTTTCTTGAGTCGCTGCAGGAAACTTTGGGTTCCTCTCGAGTTGCCACGCAGACCTCAAACCTGCTCCTGTTACCTCAGGAATGTCAAGTCCCCATTCAAGTTGGGAGGGACCTCTCGGGATTCCTCTTCAGTCAGTGGAGGGGCATAAGGCCTCATCTCGAGTTGAATTTGGAACCTCAGGGTTCCTTTTCAGTTCTGACATGGATCTTGTGGTTCCTATGAGTTTCAGCAGGGGAGTCAGGCCTCGTCTCATGGGGAGACATGGAACTCAGCTTCTTTCTCAAAGAGTAAAAGACGTGTCAGGCTTCCTGTCGAGTGGACACAGGGTTCTGGGGTTTTTTCTCCAGGTGCCTCGGGGCTATCACCCCTCCCTTCGTGTTATGAGTCGATCCTCGGGGTTCCAGTCAAGTCCGTGCAGGGCAATCAGGCTTATCTGGTGTGGATCGGAGTTAAATCGGGGTTTTTTAAATTGAGGCCCAACTCCTGGGGATGTGCTTGAGTTTCAAGGGCAGACCGGCCTCTTCCTGAGGGCCAATGGCAACATCGGGATTCCTTTCCCAATGAAGCAGGGGAATCTACTCTTATCTCGATTAGAGGAGGGGAAAACGAGGCTCTTTTGAGTTGTGCTGTGAAACTCAGGGTTTCTCTCTAGTGGGGACGGGTATCCTGGGCACCTTCCTGAGTTGCATCAAGGGTGTCAAGTACCCTTTCCCATTTCAAGAGGGAATGTGGGGTTTCTCTTGAGACACTGCTCTGGAAAAGGGCCTCATCTTGTGTTGAGGGAAGAATCTCGTGGTTGTTCATGGGTTGTGGTGGGAATCATGGGGTTCCTCTGGAGTTTCAGTGGGGATCTCAGGTGCCGGCTCATGTTGCCTCAGAGAAATCAGGTCCCTTTCGAGTTCCAAGGGCCCGTCGCGACTCCTGTTGAGTCATTGCTGGTGAATAGGACTGTGTCTAGTGTTTCATTGGGAAACTCAGTTTTCCTCTCTGGCAGCAACTGGGATCTCGGGCTTCCTATCAAGGTTCAACTAGGGAATCAGGCCTCCTCTGTTGTTGAGGCACACAACTCTGCATTTCTCTCGAGTTGTCAAAGTGCTGTCAGGCCTTCAGTCGAGTTCACGTGGGGAATTTGGGTTTTTCAAGAGGTTAGTCATGGCCGACAGACCTCCCATCTTGTGAGGGGATACTCGATGTTCCATTGGAAGCGGTGCAGGGGTATCAGTACTTATCTGGAGCAGAAAGGGAACTCAACATTCTTTTTCCTTGCAGCAGGATCCGCGGGTTTCCACTCGAGTTTCAGTTGGTGACTCAGGCCTCCTCTTGTGGTGCAAGAGGAAGTTGAGATTTCTCTTGAGTTGAAGCAGGTATATATGGGGTTCTAGTTGAGTTGTGGTGGGAAACTCGGCTTTCATCTCGAATTGTGATGGGGATCTCTGGGCCCCCTTGAGTTGCCTAAAGGAGTCAAGTTTCTCTTTAGTTTTGAGAGGGCACCTGGGATTGCTCTTGACGTGCTGCAGGAGAAAAGGGCCTCACCTTGCGTTGACGGGAGCATCTCATGGTTTGTCTCGACTTGCGGCTGGAGGCTTGAGATTCCTCTCCAGGTACCGGGGAACTCAGGGAAAGACTCGTGTTGCCTCAGGGAAGTCAAGTCTCCATTCGAGTGGCATTGCGAGGCCAGCGTGGGAATGCTCTGGAGTCACGGCAGGGAAATCAGGCCTCAATTCTCTTGGAAGGGGTGTCTCACTGTTCGAGTTGTGGCAGGAAACTCGGCTTTCATCTCGAGTTTTGACGGGATCTCTGGGCCCCCTTGAGTTGCAGGAAGGGAGACAAGCCTCCTCTCGAGTTCTGAAAGGGAACTAGGGATTGTATAGAGGAGGCGCTATGGGAGAAAAGGGCCTCATCTCACGTTGATGGGGAATATCGTGGTTTGTCTCGAAGTTGCGGCGGGAGGCTTGGGGTTCCTCTGCAGGTACAATAGGGAGATCAGGAGCCTGTCGTGTTGCCTCAGGGAAGTCAAATCTCCATTAGAGTTGCAAGGGTGAGTGCAGGAGTGCTCTGGAGTCAAGGCGGGGGAATCAGGCCTCAATTTGCATGGAAAGGAGAATCTCAAAGTGTTATTCCAGTTGCGGCAGGAAGTGTGGGTCCTTCGAGTTGCCATGGGGACCTGAGGGAGCTTCTCATGTTGTCTGTGGGAAGTCAGGAATCCTTTCGAGTTGTGAGTGGCCTCTCGGATTCCTCTCGAGTGGTGCAGGCCACTAGGGCCTCATGTCCAGTTGAGGCAGAAAACTCAGGGTTCCTCCCCAGCCCTGACAGGGATCTCGTGGTCCCTATGGAGATTCCCCTGGGGAGTCAGATGTCATCTTGTGTTGGGGCATGGAACTCCGCTTCCCTCTTGAGGTGAAAAGGGGTGTCAGGCCTCCTGTCGAGCTGAGGTAGCTATCAGGGGTTATTTGTACAGGCGCCATGTGGCTCTCAGTCCTCCATTCGTGTCGTGAGTTGATACCCGGGTGACATTCCAGTCTTGGCAGGGAATGGCCTTATTTCAAGTGGACGGGGACATCGGGTCTTTCGAATGGTGACACGACCCTGGAGTTCCTCTTTGAGTCTCAAAGTGAGACCAGCCCTCCCCTGAGGTGCACACGAGCATTGGGATACTTTTTTGCAGATGAAGCCGGGATTGGACCTACATCTCGAGATGAGGAGGGGAAACAGGGCTCTTCTTGAGTGGTGGCATGAAAATTGGGCTTCTCTCTAGTGGGGACAGGTATCTCGGGACCTTCCTGAGTTGCATCAAGGGTGTCAAGGACCCTTTCTCGTTTCAAGAGGGAAGGTGGGATTTCTCTTGAGACACTGCTCTGGAAAACCGCCTCATCTAGCATTGAGTAGAGAATGTCATGGGTTTTACAAGTTGTAGCAGGATACTTGGAATTCCTCTGAGTTGTGATGGGGACCTCAGGGACCCGCTTGTGTTGTTTCAGGAAAGTCAAGTCTCCATTCGAGTTGGGAGGGTCTCTCAGGATTCCTCTCCAGTCGGGTGCAGGGCATAGGGCCTCATCAGGATTTGAAGGCTGGAACCTCAGGGTTCTTTTTCAGTTCTGACATGGAACTCGGGGTTTGTATGGAGTCTCACCAGGGGAGTCAGGCCTCATCTCCTGTGGAGACATGGAACTCAATTTCTCTCTCGAGGTAAAAAGAAGTGTCAGGCTTCCTGTCGAGGGGACATAGGGTTCTGGGGCTTTTACTCCAGGTTCCATGGGGCTGTAACCCCTCCCTTCATGTTTTGAGTCGATCCTGGGGTTTCAGTCAAGTCTGTGCATGGCAATCAGGCTTATCTGGTGTGGATGGTTAAATCGTGGTTTTTTAAATTGAGTCATGACTCCTGGGGATGCGCTCGAGTTTCAAGGGCAGACTGGCCTCCTCTTGAGGCTGATGGCAACGTCAGGATTCCTTTCCCGACAAAGCAGGGAATCGACCCTCATCTCGATTAGAGGAGGGAAAACGGGGCTCTTTTGAGTTGTGGTGTGAAGCTCGGTGTTCTTCTTGAGTGGGGACGGGTATCTTGGGGACCTTCCTGAGTTGCATCAAGGGTGTCAAGTACCCTTTCCCATTTCAAGAGGGAACATGGGGTTTTTCTTGAGACACTGCTCTGGAAAAGGGCCCCATCTCACGTTGAGGGAAGAATTTTGGGTTGTTCTCGGGTTGTGGTGGGATGCGTGGTGTTCCTCTCGAGTTTCAGTGGGTATCTCAGGGACGGCTCCTGTTGCCTCAAAGAAGTCAGGTCTCTTTTCGAGTTGCCAGGGGCCTGTCGGGATTCCTCTTGGTCACTGCCCGTGAATAGGGCCGTGTCTAGAGTTCCGCCGGGAAACTCAGTTTTCCTCTCCTGCAGCGTCCGGGATCTCGGGCTTCCAATCAAAGTTCAACTAGGGAATCAGGCCTCGTCTGGTGTTGAGGCATGCAACTCTGCATTTCTCTTGAGTTGTCAAAGGGTGTCAGGCCTCTGGTAGAGTTTAGGTGGGAATTTGGGCTTTTTCAAGCAAATAGGCAGGGCAGACAGGCCTCCCATCCTGCTGTGAGGGGATACTCGGTGTTCCATTGGAGGCAGTGCAGGTGAATCAGGACTTCTCTGGAGTGGAGGGGAACTTGGCATCCTTTTTCCTTGCAGCAGGATCCGTGGGGGTTCCACTCGAGATTCAATTGGTGACACAGGCCTCTTCTTGTGGTGAGAGGGGAAGTTGGGATTCCTCTTGAGTTGAAGCAGGAATGGGACCTCATCTCCAGATGAGATGGGACACATGGGGCCCTTCTCCTGTTTTGGCAGGAATGTTGGCTTTCATCTCGAGTTTTGACAGGGATCTTTTGGCCCCTTGAGTTGCATGAAGGGAGTGAAGCCTCCTCTCCAGTTTTGAGAGGGAACTCTGGATTGCTCTAGAGGAGGCATTGCTGGAGAAAAGCACCTCATCTCGCATTGAGGGGGAATCTTGTGGTTTGCCTAGTTTGCGCCAGGAGGCTTGGGGTTCCTCTGCAGGTACCACCAGGAGATCAGGGAGCCTGTCGTGTTGCCTCAGGGAAGTCAAGTCTCCATTCCAGCGAGGCACGGGAGGCCCAGCGCAGGAGTGCTCTGGATTCACAGCAGGGGAATCAGGCCTCAATTCGCATGGAAAGGGAATCTCAAGGTGTTTCTTGAGTTACTGCAGGAAGTGTGGGTTCCCTCAGCTTGCCACGGCACCTGAGGCAGCCTCTCATGTTGTCTCTGGGAAGTCAGGAATCCTTTCGAGTTGTGAGGGCCTCTTGGGATTCCTCTCGAGTTGGTGCAGGTGACTAAGGCCTCATCTCGAGTTGAGGCTGGAAACTCAGCTCTGACAGGGATCTCAGGGTCCCTGTGGAGATTCCCCTGGGCAGTCAGACGTCTTCTTGTATTGGGGCATGGAACTCTGCTTCCCTCTCGAGGTGAAAAGGGGTGTCAGGCCTCCTGTTGAGTTGAGGTAGGGATCAGGGCTATTTCTAGAGGTGCCACGGGGCTCTCAGTCCTCCATTCGTGTCATGAGTTGATTCCTGGGGTGACATTCCAGTCTTGGCAGGGAATGCGGCATTATCTCAAGTGAACGGGGACATTGGGGTCTTTTCAATGATGGCACGACCCTGGAGTTCCTCCTGAGTTTCAAGGTGAGACCAGCCTCCACCTGAGGTGCGACAGGAATATCAGGATTCATTTGCAGACGAAGCACGGGATTGGACCTTCATCTCGAGATGAGGAGGGAAATCGGGCTCTTCTTGAGTTGTGGCATCAAAATGGGTGTTCCTCTCTAGCAGGGATGGATATGTCGGAGAACTTCTTGATTTGCCTAAAGGGTGTCAAGTACCCTTTGAGGCTCAGGGAAGATGGAATTTCTCACGAGATGCTGCTCTGGAAGGGGCCTCATCTCGCATTGAGGGTGAATCTCCTGGGGTTTTCTTGAGTCGCTGCAGGAAATTTGGGTTCCTCTGAGTTGCCACAGGGACCTCAAACCTGCTCCTGTTGTCTCAGGAAAGTCAAGTCCCCATTCAAGTTGGGAGGGACCCTCGGGATTCCTCTTCAGTCAGTGGAGAGGGCATAAGGCCTCATCTCCAGTTGAATTTGGAACCTCAGGGTTCCTTTTCAGTTCTGACATGGATCTTGTGGTTCCTATGAGTTTCAGCAGGGGAGTCAGGCCTCGTCTCATGGGGAGACATGGAACTCAGCTTCTTTCTCAAAGAGTAAAAGACGTGTCAGGCTTCCCTGTCAGTGGACACAGGGTTCTGGGTTTTTTTCTCCAGGTGCCTCGGGGCTATCACCCCTCCCTTAGTGTTATGGTCGATCCTCGGGTTCCAGTCAAGTCCCGTGCAGGGCAATCAGGCTTATCTGGTGTGGATCGGAGTTAAATCGGATTTTTTTAAATTGAGGCCCAACTCCTGGGGATGTGCTTGAGTTTCAAGGGCAGACCGGCCTCTTCCTGAGGGCCAATGGCAACATCGGGATTCCTTTCCCAATGAAGCAGGGGAATCAACTCTTATCTCGATTAGAGGAGGGGAAAAACGAGGCTCTTTTGAGTTGTGCTGTGAAACTCAGGGTTTCTCTCTAGTGGGGACAGGTATCCTGGGCACCTTCCTGAGTTGCATCAAGGGTGTCAAGTACCCTTTCCCATTTCAAGAGGGAATGTGGGGTTTCTCTTGAGACACTGCTCTGGAAAAGGGCCTCATCTTGTGTTGAGGGAAGAATCTCGTGGTTGTTCATGGGTTGTGGTGGGAATCATGGGGTTCCTCTGGAGTTTCAGTGGGGATCTCAGGTGCCGGCTCATGTTGCCTCAGAGAAATCAGGTCCCTTTTCGAGTTCCAAGGGCCCGTCGCGACTCCTGTTGAGTCATTGCTGGTGAATAGGACTGTGTCTAGTGTTTCATTGGGAAACTCAGTTTTCCTCTCTGGCAGCAACTGGGATCTCGGCTTCCTATCAAGGTTCAACTAGGGAATCAGGCCTCCTCTGTTGTTGAGGCACACAACTCTGCATTTCTCTCAAGTTGTCAAAGTGCTGTCAGGCCTTCAGTCGAGTTCACGTGGGGAATTTGGGTTTTTCAAGAGGTTAGTCATGGCCGACAGACCTCCCATCTTGTGGGGATACTCGATGTTCCATTGGAGGCGGTGCAGGGGTATCAGTACTTATCTGGAGCAGAAAGGGAACTCAACATTCTTTTTCCTTGCAGCAGGATCCAAGGGTTTCCACTCGAGTTTCAGTTGGTGACTCAGGCCTCCTCTTGTGGTGCAAGAGGAAGTTGAGATTTCTCTTGAGTTGAAGCAGGTATATATGGGGTTCTAGTTGAGTTGTGGCGGGAAACTCGGCTTTCATCTCGAGGTGTGATGGGGATCTCTGGGCCCCCTTGAGTTGCCTAAAGGAGTCAAGTTTCTCTTTAGTTTTGAGAGGGCACCTGGGATTGCTCTTGACGTGCTGCAGGAGAAAAGGGCCTCACCTTGCGTTGACGGGAGCATCTCATGGTTTGTCTCGACTTGCGGCTGGAGGCTTGAGATTCCTCTCCAGGTACCACGGGGAACTCAGGGAAAGACTCGTGTTGCCTCAGGGAAGTCAAGTCTCCATTCGAGTGGCATTGCGAGGGCCAGCGTGGGAATGCTCTGGAGTCACGGCAGGGAAATCAGGCCTCAATTCTCTTGGAAGGGGTGTCTCACGGTGCACTTCTCGAGTTGTGGCAGGAAACTCGGCTTTCATCTCGAGTTTTGACGGGGATCTCTGGGCCCCCTTGAGTTGCAGGAAGGGAGACAAGCCTCCTCTCGAGTTCTGAAAGGGAACTAGGGATTGCATTCGAGGCGTTGAGGGAGAAAAGGGCCTCATCTCACGTTGATGGGGGAATATCGTGGTTTGTCTCGAGTTGCGGCGGGAGGCTTGGGGTTCCTCTGCAGGTACAATAGGGAGATCAGGGAGCCTGTCGTGTTGCCTCAGGGAAGTCAAATCTCCATTAGAGTTGCGAGGGTGAGTGCAGGAGTGCTCTGGAGTCAAGGCGGGGGAATCAGGCCTCAATTTGCATGGAAAGGAGAATCTCAAAGTGTTATTCCAGTTGCGGCAGGAAGTGTGGGTCCTTGAGTTGCCATGGGGACCTGAGGAGCTTCTCATGTTGTCTGTGGGAAGTCAGGAATCCTTTTCGAGTTGTGAGTGGCCTCTCGGGATTCCTCTCGAGTGGTGCAGGCCACTAGGGCCTCATGTCCAGTTGAGGCAGAAAACTCAGGGTTCCTCCCCAGCCCTGACAGGGATCTCGTGGTCCCTATGGAGATTCCCCTGGGGAGTCAGATGTCATCTTGTGTTGGGGCATGGAACTCCGCTTCCCTCTTGAGGTGAAAAGGGGTGTCAGGCCTCCTGTCGAGCTGAGGTAGCTATCAGGGGTTATTTGTACAGGCGCCATGTGGCTCTCAGTCCTCCATTCGTGTCGTGAGTTGATACCCGGGGTGACATTCCAGTCTTGGCAGGGAATGCGGCCTTATTTCGAGTGGACGGGGACATCGGGGTCTTTTCGAATGGTGACACGACCCCTGGAGTTCCTCTCGAGTCTCAAAGTGAGACCAGCCTCCCCCTGAGGTGCACACGAGCATTGGGATACTTTTGCAGATGAAGCCGGGGATTGGACCTACATCTCGAGATGAGGAGGGGAAACAGGGGCTCTTCTTGAGTGGTGGCATGAAAATCGGGGCTTCTCTCTAGTGGGGACAGGTATCTCGGGGACCTTCCTGAGTTGCATCAAGGGTGTCAAGGACCCTTTCTCGTTTCAAGAGGGAAGGTGGGATTTCTCTTGAGACACTGCTCTGGAAAACCGCCTCATCTAGCATTGAGTAGAGAATGTCATGGGTTTTACAAGTTGTAGCAGGATACTTGGAATTCCTCTGGAGTTGTGACGGGGACCTCAGGGACCCGCTTGTGTTGTTTCAGGAAAGTCAAGTCTCCATTCGAGTTGGGAGGGGTCTCTCAGGATTCCTCTCTAGTCGGTGCAGGGGCATAGGGCCTCATCTCGTGTTGAATTCGGAACCTCAGGGTTCTTTTTCAGTTCTGACATGGAACTCGGGGTTTGTATGGAGTCTCAACAGGGGAGTCAGGCCTCATCTCATGTGGAGACATGGAACTCAGTTTCTCTCTCGAGGTGTAAAAGAAGTGTCAGGCTTCCTGTCGAGGGGATATAGGGTTCTGGGGCTTTTACTCCAGGTTCCATGGGGCTGTAACCCCTCCCTTCATGTTTTGAGTCGATCCTAGGGTTTCAGTCAAGTCTGTGCATGGCAATCAGGCTTATCTGGTGTGGATGGTTAAATCGGTTTTTTTTTAAATTGAGTCACGACTCCTGGGGATGCGCTCGAGTTTCAAGGGCAGACTGGCCTCCTCCTTAGGGCTGATGGCAACGTCAGGATTCCTTTCCCGACAAAGCAGGGAATCGACCCTCATCTCGATTAGAGGAGGGCGAAAACGGGGCTCTTTTGAGTTGTGGTGTGAAGCTCGGTGTTTCTCTTGAGTGGGGACGGGTATCTTGGGGACCTTCCTGAGTTGCATCAAGGGTGTCAAGTACCCTTTCCCATTTCAAGAGGGAACATGGGGTTTCTCTCGAGACACTGCTCTGGAAAAGGGCCTCATCTCACGTTGAGGGAAGAATCTCGGGGTTGTTCATGGGTTGCGGCGGGAAGCGTGGTGTTCCTCTCGAGTTTCAGTGGGTATCTCAGGTGCCGGCTCCTGTTGCCTCAAAGAAGTCAGGTCTCTTTTCGAGTTGCCAGGGGCCTGTCGGGACTCCTCTCGGGTCACTGCTGGTGAATAGGGCCGTGTCTAGAGTTCCGTCGGGAAACTCAGTTTTCCTCTCTGGCGGCGACCGGGATCTCGGGCTTCCAATCAAAGTTCAACTAGGGAATCAGGCCTCCTCTGGTGTTGAGGCATGCAACTCTGCATTTCTCTCGAGTTGTCAAAGGGGTGTCAGGCCTTCAGTAGAGTTTAGGTGGGGAATTTGGGTTTTTCAAGCAAATAGGCAGGGCAGACAGGCCTCCCATCCTGTTGTGAGGGGATACTCGATGTTCCATTGGAGGCAGTGCAGGTGTATCAGGACTTATCTGGAGTGGAGGGGAAACTCGGTGTCCTTTTTCCTTGCAGCAGGATCCGTGGGGTTCCACTCGAGATTCAATTGGTAACACAGGCCTCCTCTTGTGGTGAGAGGGGAAGTTGAGATTTCTCTTGAGTTGAAGCAGGGAATGGGCCCTCATCTCCAGATGAGATGGGACACATGGGGTTCTAATAGAGTTTTGGCAGGAAACTCGGCTTTCATCTAGAGTTTTGACGGGGATCTGTTGGCCCCCTTGAGTTGCATGAAGGGAGTGAAGCCTCCTCTCCAGTTCTGAGAGGGAACTCTGGATTGCACTCGAGGCATTGCTGGAGAAAAGGGCCTCATCTCGTGTTGAGGGGGGAATCTGGTGGTTTGTCTCGAGTTATGGCGGGAGGCTTGGTACCTACTCTGCAGGTACCACCAGGAGATCAGGGAGCCTCTCGTGTTGCCTCAGGGGAGTCAAGTCTCCATTCAAGTTGAGAGTGCGAGCACGGGAGTGCTCTGGAGTCACAGTAGGGGAATCAGGCCTCAATTCGCATGGAAAGGGGAATCTCAAGGTGTTTCTCGAGTTGTAGCTGGAAGTGTGGGTTCCTTCAGCTTGCCACGCGGACCTGAGGCAGCCTCTCATGAAGTCTCTGGGAAGTCAGGAATCCGTTCGAGTTGGAGGGGCTACTTGGGATTCCTCTCGAGTTGGTGCAGGTGACTAGGGCCTCATGTCGAGATGAAGCAGGAAACTCAGGGTTCCTCTCCAGCTCAGACAGGGATCTTGGGGTCCCTATGGAGATTCCCCTTGGCAGTCAGACGTCTTCTTATATTGGGGCATGGAACTCGACTTCCCTCTCGAGGTGGAAAAGGGGTGTCAGGCCTCCTGTTGAGTTGAGGTATGTATCAGGGCCTATTTCTAGAGGCGCCACAGAGCTCTCAGTCCTCCATTCGTGTCATGAGTTGATTCCTGGGGTGACATTCCAGTCTTGGCAGGTAATGCGGCATTATCTCGAGTGGACGGGGACATTGGAGTCTTTTCAAACAGTGGCACGACCCCTGGAGTTCCTCCTGAGTTTCAAGGTGAGACCAGCCTCCACCTGAGGTGCGACAGGAACATCAGGATACATTTGCAGACGTAGCACGTGATTGGACCCTCATCTCGAGATGAGGAGGGAAACCGGCGCTCTTCTTGAGTGATGGCATCAAAATCGGGGTTCCTCTCTATTGGGGATGTGTATCTCGGAGACCTTCCTGATTTGCATCAAGGGTGTCAAGGACCCTTTCTCTTTTTAACAGGGAAGGTGTGATTTCTCTCGAGACGCTGCTCTGGAAAACAGTCACATCTCTTGTTGAGGGGAGAATCTCGTGGGTTTTACAAGTTGCGGCCGGACATTTGGAATTCCTCTGGAGTTGCGACAGGGACTTCAGGGACCCACTCATGTTGTCTCAGGAAAGTCAAGTCTCCATTCAAGTTGGGAGGCGCCTCTCGGGATTCCTCTCCAGTCAGTGCAGGGCATAGGGCCTCATCTCCAGTTGAATTCGGAACCTCAGGCTTCCTTTTCAGTTCTGACATGGATCTCGGGGTTCCTATGGAGTTTCAACAGGGGAGTCAGGCCTCGTCTCGTGTGGAGACATGGAATTCAGCTTCTCTCTCGAGGTGTAAAAGAAGTGTCAGGCTTTCTGTGGTGTGGACACAGGGTTCTGGGACTATTTCTCTAGGTGCCCGGGCTGTCACCCCTCCCTTAGTGTTTTGGGTCGATCCTCGGGTTCCAGTCAAGTCCATGCAGGGGAATCAGGCTTATCTGGAGTGGTTGGTTAAATTGGGATTTTTTGAACTGAGGCGCGACTCCTGGGGATGTGCTCCAGTTTGAAGGGGAGACCGGCCTCCTCCTGAGGCCCGACGGCAACGTCAGGATTCCTTTTCCGACAAAGCAGGGGAATCAACCCTCATCTCGATTAGAGGAGGGGAAAAACGGGGCTCTTTTAAGTTTTGGTGTGAAACTCGGGGTTCCTCTCGAGTGGGGACGGGTATCTGGGGCACCTTCCTGAGTTGCATCAAGGGTTTCAAGTACCCTTTCCCATTTCAAGAAGGAACGTGGGGTTTCTCTCGAGACACTGCTCTGGAAAAGGGCCTCATCTCGCATTGAGGGAAGAATCTCGTGGTTGTTCATGGGTTTCGGTGGGAAGCGTGGGGTTCCTCTGGAGTTTCAGTGGGGATCTCAGGTGCCGGGTCCTGTTACTTCAGAGAAGTCAGGTCTCTTTTCGAGTTGCCAGGGGCCCGTCGGGACTCCTCTTGAGTTGCTGCCGGTGAATAGGACTGTGTCTAGAGTTCCGTCAGGAAACTCAGTTTTCCTCTCTGGTGGCGACCGGGATCTCGGGCTTCCTATCAAGGTTCGACTAGGGAATCAGGCCTCCTCTGGTGTTGAGGCATGCAACTCTGCATTTCTCTCGAGTTGTCAAAGGGGTGTCAGGCCTTCAGTAGAGTTTAGGTGGGGAATTTGGGTTTTTCAAGTGGATAGGCAGAGCTGACACGCCTCCCATCCTGTTGTGAGGGGATACTTGATGTTCCATTGGAGGCGGTGCAGGTGTATCAGGACTTACCTGGAGCAGAGGGGAACTCGGTGTCCTTTTTCCTTGCAGCAGGATCCACAGGGTTCCACTCGAGATTCAATTGGTGACACAGGCCTCCTCTTGTGGTCAGAGGGGAAGTTGAGATTTCTCTTGAGTTGAAGCAGGGAATGGGCCCTCATCTCCAGATGAGATGGGACACATGTGGTTCTAGTCGAGTAGTGGTGGGAAACTCGGCTTTCATCTCGAATTGTGATGGGGATCTCTGGGCCCCCTTGAGTTGCCTAAAGGGAGTCAAGTTTCTCTCTAGCTTAGAGAGGGAACCTGGGATTGCTCACGAGGTGCCCCAGGAGAAAAGGGCCTAACCTTGCTTTGATGGGGGCATCTCGTGGTTTGTCTCGAGTTGTGGCTGGAGGCTTGAGATTCCTCTCCAGGTACCACAGGGAACTCAGGGAGAGACTCATGTTGCCTCAGGGAAGTCAAGTCTCCATTCGAGTTTCGAGGGCGAGCGTGGGAGTGCTCTGGAGTCACCTCAGGGAATCATGCCTCAATTTTCATGGAAGGGGGAATCTCACGGTGCTCTTCTCGAGTTGTGGCAGGAAACGGCTTTCATCTCGAGTTTTGACGGGGATCTCTGGGCCCCCTTGAGGTAAATGAAGGGAGTCAAGCCTCCTCTCGAGTTCTGAGAGGGAACTCGGGATTGCACTCGAGGCGTTGCAAAAGAAATAGGCCTCATCTGGCATTGACGGGGGAATCTCATGGTTTGTCTCGAGTTGCTGCGGGAGGCTTGGGGTTCCTCTGTAGATACCACCGGGAGATCAGGGAGCCTCTCATGTTGCCTCAGGGAAGTCAAGTCTCCATTCGAGTTGCGAGTGAGAGCGCCGGAGTGCTCTGGATTCACAGCAGGGGAATCATGCCTCAATTTCCATGGAAAGGGGAATCTCAAGGTGTTTCTCTAGTTGCGGCAGGAAGTGTGGGTTCTTTCGAGTTGCCACGGGGACCTGAGGGAGCCTCTAATGTTGTCTCTGGGAAGTCAGGAATCTTTTCCAGTTGTGATGGGCCTCTCGGGATTCCTCTCAAGTTGGTGCAGGTGACTAGGGCCTCAAGTCTAGTTGAGGCCGGAAACTCTAGGTTCCTCTCCAGCTCTGACAGGGATTTTGGGGTCCCTATGGAGATTCCCCTGAGGAGTCAGACGTCGTCTTGTGTTGGGACATGAAACTCCGCTTCCCTCTCGAGGTTTCAAAGAGGTATCAGTCTTCCTGTCGAGCAGACATAGGGGTGTGCGGCTTTTTCTCAAGGTGTCACCTGGCTGTCACACCTCCCTTCGTGTTTGAGTCGATCCTCGGGGTTCCAGTCGAGTCAGTGCAGGGAAATCAAGCTTATCTGGAGTGGATGGGGAAATTGGGGTCTTTTCAAATTGAGGTACGACTCCCGGGTATGTGCTCGAGTTTCAAGGTGAGACCGGCCTCATCTTGAGGGGCAATGGCAACGTCGGGATTCCTTTCCCCACGAAGCAGGGGTATCGACCCTAATCTCGAGTTGAGGAGGGGGAAATCGGGGCTCTTCTTGAGTTGTGGCATTAAACTCAGTGTTCCTCTTGAGTGGGGTCGGGTATCTCGGTGACCTTCCTGAGTTGCATCAAGGGTGTCAAGTAACCTTTCACGTTTCAAGAGGGAACGTGGGGTTTTTCTCAAGACACTGCTCTGGGAAATGGCCTCATCTCGCGTTGAGGGGAGAATCTTGTGGTTTTTCTCGAGTTGTGGTGGTATGCTTGGGGTTGATCATGAGTTGAGACGGGGACTTAGGGACCCGCTCGCTTTGCCTCAGAAATGTCAGGTCTCTTTTCAAGTTGCAAGGGGTCCGTCTGGATTCCTCTCGAGTCGCTGCCGCGAATGGGGCCGTGTCTAGAGTTCAGTCGGGAAACTCAGTGTTCCTCTCCGTCAGCGACCGGGATCTTGGGCTTCCTATCAAGGTTCAACTAGGGAGTCAGGCCTCGTCTGGTTTGAGGCATTGAACTCTGCGTTCCTCTCGCGTTGTCAAAGGGGTGTCAGGCTTCCAGTCGAGTTCAGGTGGGGAATTTGGGCTTTCTCAAGACAATATGCAGGGAGGACAGGCCTCCCATCCTGTTGTGAGGGGATACTCGGTGTTCCATTGGAGCCAGTGCAGGGGACTCAGGACTTATCTGGAACTGATGGGCAACTCAGCGTCCTTTTTCCTTGCAGCAGGATCCGCGGGGTTCCACTTGAGTTTCAATTGGTGACACAGGCCACCTTTTGTGGTTCAAGGGAAGTTGGGATTCCTCTTGAGTTGAAGCAGGGAATGGGCCCTTATCTCCAGATGAGGTGGGAAACACGGTGCTCTTCTCGAGTTGCGTTGGGAAACTCAGCTTTCATCTCAAGTTTTGATGGGGATCTCTGGGCCCCCTTGAGTTAAATGAAGGGAGTCACGCCTCCTCTCGAGTTCTGAGAGGGAACTCGGGGTTGCACTCGAGGCGTTGCAGAAGAAAAGGACCTCATCTGGCATTGACAGGGGAATCTCATGGTTTGTCTCGAGTTGCGGCGGGAGGCTTGGGGTTCCTCTGCAGGTACCATTAGGAGATCAGGGAGCCTCTTGTGTTGCCTCAGGGAAGTCAAGTCTCCATTCGAGTTGTGAGTGAGAGCGCGGGAGTGCTCTGGATTCACGGCAGGGGAATCAGGCCTCAATTCCCATGGGAAGGTGAATCTCAAGGTGTTTCTCTAGTTGCGACAGGAAGTGTGGGTTCCTTGAGTTGCCACAGGGACCTGAGGGAGCCTCTCATGTTGTCTCTGAGAAGTCAGGAATCCTTTCGAGTTGTGAGGGGCCTCTCGTGATTCCTCTCGAGTTGGTGCAGGAGACTAGGGCCTCATGTTGAGTTGAGGCGGGAAACTCAGGGTTCCTCTCCAGCTCTGACAGGGATCTCGGGGTCCCTATGGAGATTCCCCTGGGGAGTCAGACATCATCTTGTGTTGAGGCATGGAACTCCGCTTCTCTCTCAAGGTGGAAAAGGGGTCAGGCCTCCTGTCGAGTTGAGGTAGGTATCAGGGGCTATTTCTAGAGGCGCCGCAGGGCTCTCAGTCCTCCATTCGTGTCGTGAGTTGATACCCGGGGTGACATTCCAGACTTGGCAGGAGAATGCAGCCTTATCTCGGGTGGACAGGGACATTGGGGTCTTTTCAAACGATGGCACAACCCCTGGAATTCCTCTCGAGTTTCAAGGTGAGACCGGCCTCCACCTGAGGTGCAACAGGAATATCGGGATACTTTAGCAGACGAAGCAGGGGTTTGGACCCTCATCTCGAGATGAAGAGGGGAAACCGGGGCTCTTCTTGAGCTGTGGTGGGAAACTCGGTGTTCCTCTCAAACAGAGATGGGTATGTCAGGGAACTTCTTGATTTCCCTAAAGTGTGTCAAGTACCCTTTTGAGTCTCAAGAGGGAAGGTGGGATTTCTCTCGAGACGCTGCAATGGAGAGGGGCCTCATCTCGCATTGAGGGGAGAATCTCTTGGGCTTTCTCGAGTTGCGTCAGGAAACTTGGGTTTCCTCTCTAGTTGAGACGGGGACCTCAAACCCGCTCATGTTGCCTCAGGAAAGTCAAGTCTCTATTCGAATTGCGAGGGGTCTCTCGGGATTCCTCTGCAGTCGGTGCAGGGGCTTACGACCTCATCTCGAGTTGAGGCCGGATCCTCAAGGTTCCTCTACAGTTCTGAAATGGATCTCGTGGTTCCTATGGAGTTTCAACAGGGGAGTCAGGCCTCGTGCTCTGTGGAAACATGGAACTTCACTTCCCTCTGGAGGTTTCCAAGAGGTGTCAGGCTTCCTGTCGAGTGCACATAGGGGTCTGGGACTTTTTCTCGACTTGCCACTGGGCAAGTCCTTTCATTTTTTGAGTCAATCCTCGGTGTTCCAGTCGAATCAGTGCAGGCAAAACAGGCTTATCTCGAGTGGCTGGGGAAATCAGGGTCTTTTCTAATTGAGGCACGACTAACGGGGATGCACTCTAGTTGCAAGGTGAGACCGGCTTCCTCTTGAGGAGCAACTGCAACGTCGGGATTCCTTTCCCAACGAAGCAGGGGAATTGACCCTCATCTCGAGTTGAGGAGGGGGGAAACGGGGCTCTTCTTGAGTGGTGGCATGAAACTCGGGGTTCCTCTCTAGTGGGGACGTGTATCTCGGGGACATTCCTGAGTTGCATCAAGGGTGTAAAGTACCCTTTCACGTTTCAAGAGGGAACGTTGGGTTTTTCTAAAGACACTGCACTGGAAAAGGGCGTCATCTCTTATTGAGGGGAGAATCTTGTGGATTTACGAGTTGCAGCAGGACACTTGGAATTCCTCTGGAGTTGCAACGGGGACCTCAGGGACCCGCTCGTGTTGCCTCAGGAAAGTCAAGTCTCCATTCGAGTGGGGAGAGCCTTCTCGGGATTCCTCTCCAATCTGTGCAGGGGCATAGGGCCACATCTCGAGTTGAACTCGGAACCTACGGGTTCCTTTTCAGTTCTGACATGGATCTCGGGGTTCCTATGGAGTTTCAACAGGGGAGTCAGGCCTTGTCTCTTGTGGAGACATGGAACTCAGCTTCTTTCTCAAGGTGTAAAAGAAGTGTCAGGCTTCCTGTCAAGTGGACACAGGGTTCTGGGGCTTTTTCTTGAGGTGCCACAGGGCTGTCACCCCTCCCTTCATATTTTGAGTCAATCCTCGAGGTTCAAGTCAAGTCCTTGCAGGAAAATCAGGCTTATCTCCATTGGATGGGGAAATCAGATTTTTTTTTAATTGAGGCACGACTCCTGGGGTTGTGCTTGTGTTTCAAGGGGAGACCGGCCTCCTCCTGAGGGCCGATGGCAATGTCGGGAATCCTTTCCCGAGGAAGCAGGGGAATCGACCCTCATCTCGAGTTGAGGGGCTGGAAAACGGAGTCTTCTTGAGTTGTGGCATGAAACTCGGTGTTCCTCTTGAGTGGGGACGGGTATCTAGGTGACCTTCCTGAGTTGCATCCAGGGTGTCAAGTACCCTTTCGTTTCAAGAGGGAACATGGGGTTTTTCTCGAGACACTGCTCTGGAACACAGCTTCATCTCACATTGAGGGGAGACTAGTGTAGTTTTTCACGAGTTGCAGCGGGAAGCTTGGGATTCATCACGAGTTGTGATGGGGACCTCAGGGACCTGCTCATGTTGCCTCAGAAAAGTCAGGTCTCTTTTCGAGTTGCGAAGGGCCCGTCGGAATTCCTCTCGAGGCCCTGCCATGAATAAGGCCGTGTCTAGAGTTCAGTCAGGAAACTCAGTGTTCCTCTCCAGTGGTGACCGTGATCTTGGACTTCCTATCAAGGTTCAACTAGGGAGTCAGGCCTCGTCTGGTGTTGAGACATAGAACTCTGCGTTCTCTCTAGTTGTCAGGGGGGTATAAGGCTTCCAGTCTAGTTCAGTTGGGGAATTTTGGCTATCTCAAGATGATAGGCAGGGCGGACAGGCCTCCCATCCTGTTGTGAGGGGATACTCGGTGTTCCATTGGAGCCAGTGTAGGGGAATCAGGACTTATCTGGAGCTGAGGGCAAACTCGGCATCCTTTTTCCTTGCAGCAGGATCTGCGGGGTTCCACTCGAGATTAAATTGGTGACAAAGGCCTCCTTTTGTGGTTCAAGGGAAGTTGGGATTCCTCTTGAGTTGAAGCAGGGAATGGGAGCACATCTCCAGATGAGGTGGGACACATGGTGTTCTTCTCGAGTTGTGGCGGGAAACTTGCCTTTCATTTCGAGTTTTGACGGAGATCTCTGGGCCCCCTTGAGTTAAATGAAGGGAGTCAAGCCTCCTCTCAAGTTTTGAGAGGGAACTCGGGATTGCACTTGAGGCATTGCAGGAGAAAAGGGTCTCATGTCGCTTTGATGGAGGATACTCGTGGTTTGTCTCGAGTTGTGGCGGGAGGCTTGGGGTTCCTCTGCAGGTGCCACTGGGAGATTAGGGAGCCTCTAGTGTTGCCTCAGGGAAGTCAAGTCTCCATTCGAGTTGCGAGTGTGAGCGCGGGAGTACTCTGGATTCATGGCAGGGGAATCAGGCCTCAATTTGCATGGAAGTGGAAATCTCAAATTGTTTCGCGAGTTTTGGCAGGAAGTATGGGTTCCCTAGAGTTGCCACAGAGACCTGAGGGATCCTCTAATGTTGTCTCTGGGAAGTCAGGAATCCTTTCGAGTTGTGAGGGGCATCTCGAGATTCCTTTCGAGTTGGTGCAGGTGACTAGGGCCTCATGTCGAGTTGAGGCAGGAAACTCAGGGTTCCTCTCCAGCTCTGACGGCAATCTCGGCATCCTTATGGAGATTCCCCTGGGGAGTCAGACATCGTCTCGTGTTGGGCCATGGAAGTCCGCTTCCCTCTTGAGGTGGCAAAGGGGTGTCAGGCCTCCTGTCGAGTTGAGGTAGAAATCAGGGGCTATTTGTATAGGTGCCACGGGGCTCTCAGGCCTCCCTTCGTGTCGTGAGTTGATCCTCGGGGTGACATTTGAGTCGTCGCAGGTGAATGAGGCCTTATCTCGTGTGGACAGGGACACTGGGGTCTTTTCGAATGGTGGCACTACCCCTGGATTTCGTTTCGACTTTCAAGGTGAGACCGGCCTCCTCTGGAGTTGTGACAGGAATATCGGGATTCTTTTGCAGACGAAGCAGGGGTTTGGACCCTCATCTCGAGGTGAGGAGGGGAAACCAGGGCTCTTCTTGAGTTGTGGTGGGAAACTCGGTGTTCTTCTCGAGTGAAGACGGGTATGTTGGGGAACTTCTTGAGTTTCCTAAAGGGTGTCAAGTACCCTTTCCAGGCTCACGAAGGAAGGTGGGATTTCTCTCAAGACCCTGCAGTGGAGAGGGGCCTCATCTCGCTTTGAGGGGAGAATCTCTTGGGGTTTCTCGAGTTGTGACAGGAAACTTGGGGTTCCTCTTGAGTTGTGACAGGGACTTCAAACCCGCTTGTGTTGCCTCAGGAAAGTCAAGTCCGATTCAAGTTGCAAGGGGCCTCTCGGAATTCCCTTGCAGTCAGTGTAGGGGCACACAGCCTTATCTCGAGTTGAGGCCAGAACCTCAGGGTTCCTCTCCAGTTCTGACATGGATCTTGCGGTTCTTATGGAGTTTCAACAATGTACTCAGGCCTCGTCTTGTGTGGAGACATGGAACTCCGCTTCCCTCTCGAGGTGTAAAAGAGGTGTCAGGCTTCATGTCGAGTGGACATAGGGATCTGGGGCTTTTTCTCAAGGTGCCATGGGGCTGTCACACTTCCCTTCGTGTTTTGAATCGAACGTCCGCGTTCCAGTCAAGTCAGTGCAGAGGAATCACACTTTCTGGAGTGATTGGGGAAATTGTGGTCTTTTTGAATTGAGGCACGACTCCCAGGGATGTGCTCGAGTTTCAAGATGAGATCAGCCTCCTCTTGAGGGGCAACGGCAATGTCTGGATTCCTTTCCCGATGGAATCGGGAATTGATTTCCTCTGCAGGGGAATCGGGTTCCTCTGCAGGGGAATCGACCCTCATCTCGAGTTGAGGAGGGGGAAATTGGGGCTTTTTTTGAGTTGTAGCATGAAATTCGGTGTTCCTCTCCAGTGGACGGGTATATCGGGGTACTTCCTGAGTTGCAACAAGGGTGTCAAGTACCCTTTGGCGTTTCAGGAGGGAACGTGGGGTTTCTCTCGAGACACTTCTCTGGAAAAGGGCCTCATCTCGCATTGAGTGAGAATCTCGTGGTTTTTCTGGAGTGGCGGCATGAAGCTTAGGGTTCATCACGAGTTGTGACGGGGATCTCAGTGATGGGCTCGTGTTGCCTCAGAGAAGTCAGGTCTCTTTTTGACTTGCTAGGGGCTCTTTGGGATTCCTCCCGAGTCACTGCCCGTGAATAGTGCCATGTCTTGAGTTCAGTCGGGCCACTCAGTTTTCCTCTCCGGCGGCGACAGGCATCTTGGGCTTCCTATCACGGTTCAACAAGGCAGTCAGGCCTTGCGTGGTGTTGAGGCATGGAACTCTGTGTCCTCTCGAGTTGTCAAAGAGAGGTCAGGCCTCTGGTCGAGTTCAGACGGGGAATTTGTGCTTTTTCAAGAGGATAGGCAGGGCCAACAGGCCTCCCATCCTGTTGTGAGGGGATACTCGGTGTTCCATTGGAGCCGGTGCAGGGGAATCAGGACTTATCTGGAGCTGAGGGGGAACTCAGAGTCCTTTTTCCTTTTGCAGGATCCGCAGGGTTCCACTCAAGATTCAATTGGTGACACAAGCCTCCTCTTGTGGTGCAAGGGGAAGTTGGGATTCCTCTTGAGTTGTAGCAGGGAATGGGCCTTCATCTCCAGATGAGGTTGGATACACGGGGCTCGTCTCGAGTTGTGGCGGGAAACTCGACTTTCATCACGAGTTGTGACGGGGATCTCTGGGCCCCCTTGAGTTGCATGAAGGGAGTCAAGCCTCCTCTCGAGTTTTGAGAGGGAACTCGGGATTGCTCTGGAGGTGCTGCAGGAGAAAAGGGCCTCATCTCGCGTTGACAGGGGAATCACGTGGTTTGTCTCGAGTTGTGGAGGGAGGCTTGGGGTTCCTCTGCAGGTATCACTGGGAGCTCAGGGAGCCTGTCTTGTTGCCTCAGGTAAGTCAAGTCTCCATTCGAGTTTCGAGGGCAAGATCAGGAGTGCTCTGGATTCACGGCAGGGGAATCAGGCCTCAATTCCATGGAAGGGGGAATCTCAAGGTGTTTCTCGAGTTGTGGCAGGAAGTGTGGGTTCCCTCCGGTTGCCACAGGGACCTGAGGGAGCCTCTCATGTTGTCTCTGTGAAGTCAGGAATCCTTTCCAATTGTGAAGGGCCTTCGGGTTTCCTATCGAGTTGGTTCAGGCGACTAGGGCCTCATCTCGAGTTGAGGCAGGAAACTCAGGGTTCCTTTCCAGCTCTGACAGGGATCTCAGGGTCCCTATGGAGATTCCCCTGGGGAATCAGATGTCGGCTCGTGTTGGGGCATGGAACTCTGCTTCCCTCTCGATGTGGCAAAGAGGTGTCAGGCCTCCTGTCGTGTTGAGGTAGGGATCAGGGTCTATTTCTAGAGGTGCCAAGGGGCTCTCAGGTCTCCCTTCGTGTTGTGAGTTGATCCTCGGGGTGACATTCGAGTCCTTGCATGGGAATGAGGCCTTATCTTGAGTGGACAGGGACATCGGGGTCTTTTCAAATGGTGGCACGACCCCTGGAGTGCCTCTCGAGTTTCAAGGTGAGACAGGCCTCCCCCTGATATGTGACAGGAACGTCGGGATTCCTTTGAAGATGAAGCAGGGGAATGGAATCTCATCTCGAGATGAGGAGGGTAAACCGGGGCACTTCTTTAGTTGTGGCGGGAAACTCGGGCTTCCTCTTGAGTGGAGACGGGGATGTTGAGGAACTTCTTGAGTTTCCTAAAGGGTGCTTTCATCATGAGTTGTGATGGAGATCTCTGGGCCACCTTGAGTTAAATGAAGGGAGTCAAGCCTCCTCTGGAGTTTTTAGAGGGAACTCGGGATTGCTCTCCTGGCACTGCAGGAGAAAAGGGCCTCATCTCGCATTGACAGGAGAATCTCGTTTTTTGTCTCAAGTTGCGGCGGGAAGCTTGGTGTTCCTTTGCAGGTACCACTGGAAGCTCAGGGCACCTCTCGTGTTGCCTCGGGGAAGTCAAGTCCCTATTCGAGTTGTGAGGGGGAGCGTGAGAGTGCTCTGAATTCACGGCAGCGGAATCAGGCCTCAATTCCCATGGAAGGGGGAATCTCAAGGTGTTTTTCGAGTTGCGGCAGGAAGTGTGGGTTCCCTCCAGTTGTCACGGAGACCTGAGGGAGCCTCTCATGTTGTCTCTGTGAAGTCAGGAATCCTTTCGAGTTGTGAGGGGCCTCTCAGGATTCCTCTCGAGTTGGTTCAGGCGACTATGGCCTCATGTCGAGTTGATGCGGGAAACTCAGGGTTCCTCTCCAGCTCTGACAGGGATCTCGGGGTCCCTATGGAGATTCCCCTGGGGAGTCAGACGTTGTCTTGTGTTGGGGCATGGAACTCCACTTCCCTCTCGAGGTGGCAAAGGGGTGTCAGGCCTCCTGTCTAGTTGAGGTAGGGATCAGGGGCTATTTCTAGAGTTGCCTCAGGGCTCTCAGGCCTCCCTTCATGTCATGAGTTGATTCTTTGGCTGACATTCGAGTCGTTGCAGGGGAATGAGGCCTTATCTGGAGTGGACAGGGACATCAGTGTCTTTTCAAACAGTGGCATGACCCCTGAAGTCCCTCTCGAGTTTCAAGGTGAGACCGGCCTCCTCTAGATGTGAGGCGGGAACTTCGGGATTCCTTTGCAGACGAAGCAGGGGGATGGACCCTCATCTCGAGAGTGGAAACAGGGGCTCTTCTTGAGTTGTGGCGAGAAAAACGGTGTTCCTCTTGAGTGGAGACGGGTGTGTCAGGGAACTTCTTGAGTTGCCTAAAGGGTGTCAAGAACCCTTTTGAGGCTCAAGAGGGAAGGTGGGATTTCTCTCGAGACTCTGCAGCTGAAAGGAACCTCATCTCACACTGAGGGGAGAATCTCCTGGGTTTCTCGAGTTGTGGCAAGACACTTGGAGTTCCTCTCGAGTTGTGATGGGGACCTCACGGACCCACCCGTGTTGCCTCAGGAAAGTCAAGTCTCCATTCAAGTTGCGAGGGGTGTCTCGGGATTCCTGTCCCGTCGGTGCAAGGGCATAGGGCCTCATCTCGAGTTGAGGCCGGACCTCAGCATTCCTCTTCAATTCTGACATGGATCTCATGTTCCTATGGAGTTTCAACAAGGGAGTCAGGCCTCGTCTCGTGTGGAGACATGGAACTCCGCTTCCCTTTTGAGGTGTCAAAGAGGTGTCAGGCTTCCTGTTGAGTGGACACAGGGTTCTGTGGCTTTTTCTCGAGGTGCTACGGGACTGTCACCTCTCCCTTTGTGTTTTGAGTCAATCCTTGGGGTTCCAGTCAAGTCTGTGTAGGGGAATCAGGCGTATCTGGAGTGGATGGGGAATTTGGGGTCTTTGCGAATTGAGGCACGACTCCTGGGGATGCACTCGAGTTTCAAGGGGAGACGGCCCTCCTCCTGAGGGCCGACGGCAAAGTCGGGATTCCTTTTCTGACGAAGCAGGGGAATCAACCCTCATCTCGATTAGAGAAGGGGGTAAACGGAGTCTTCTTGAGTTGTAGCATGAAACTCGGGGTTCCTCTCTATTGGATGTGGGTATATCTGGGACCTTCCTGAGTTGCATCAAGGGTGTCAAGTACCCTTTCACATTTCAAGAGGGAACGTGTGGTTTCTCTTGAGACACTGCTCTGGAAAATTGCCTTGTCTCGCATTGAGGGGAGAATCTTGTGGTTGTTCACGGGTTTTGCCGGGAAGCATGGGGTTCCTCTAGAGTGGCAACGGGGATCTCAGGGACCGGCTCATGTTGCCTCATAGAAATCAGGTCTGTTTTCAATTTGAGGGTCCCGTCGGGATTCCTCTCGAGTTGCTGCCATTGAATAGGGCCATGTCTAGAGTTCAGTTTGGAAACTCAGTGTTCCTCTCTGGCGGCGACTAGGATCTAGGGCTTCCTATCAAGGTTCAACTAGGGAGTCAGGCCTCGTCTGGTGTTGAGGCATGGAACTCTGCATTTTTCTCGAGTTGTCAAAGGGCTATCAGGCCTCCGGTTGGGTTCAGATGGGGAATTTGGGCCTTTTCAAGAGGATAGGCAGGGGCGTCAGGCCTCACATCCTGTTGTGAGGGGATACTCGGTGTTCCACTGAGCCGGTGCAGGGGAATCTGGACTCATCTGGAGCAGAGCAGGAACTCCACATCCTTTTTCCTTGCAGCAAGATCCACAGGGTTCCACTCGAGATTCAAACGGTGACACGGGCTTCATCTTGTGGTACGAGGGGAAGCTGGGATTCCTCTTGAGTCGAAGAAGGGAATGGGCCCTCATTTCTGGATGAAGTGGGACACACTGGGTTCTAGTCGAGTTGTGGTGGGAAACTCGGCTTTCATCTCGAGGCTTGACGGGGATCTCTGAGGGTTTCCGCCTCAACAAGAGATGAGGCCCTCTTCCATTGCACAGACCCCAGTGAAGTCCTGAAAGGACCCTCCCAACTCCTGACTTCCCATAGGCACCATGAGAATCTCCCTGAGGTCACCGTCATAGTTTGAGGGAACCCAGGGTTTCCTTCTGCAGCTCGAGAAAGACCTCGAGATTCCCCCATCAATGCGTCCTGAGGCCTGATTCCCCTGCCGTGACTCGAGCACAATGCCACGTGCCCGCTCACAACTCTAATGGAGACTGGACTTCCCTGGGGTCACAGGAGAAGCTCCCTGAGTTCCCCATCATAACTCGAGAGAAATCCCACACATCGTGCCGCAGCTGGAGAAAAACCATGAGATTGCCCTGTCATCGCGAGATGAGGCCCTTCTTTTTCTGCAGGGACTAGAGAACAATCCCGAGTCCCCTCTCAAAACTCCACAGGAGGCTTGACTCCCCTTAGGCCACTCAATGGGCTCCAAGAGATACCCATCACAACTCGAGAGGAGAGGAGTTCTTTGCTTCAACTTGAGACGAGGCCTGACTCCCCGGGTAAACCATGAATGCAACCCCGAGATCCCTGTTGGCACTGGAGAGGAACATGGACTTTCTGGACACAAGCATAGATGAGGTCTATTTGCCCTGCAGTGACTCGAGAGCAATGCCCAGCTCCCCCTCGCAACTCGAATGGAGATCGGACTTCTCTGGGGCAACATGAGAGTCTCCCTGAGTTCCCTGTCATAACTCGAGAATCCCGCCGCAACTCTAGGGAATCCACAAGGTTCCCCCATTATCTTGAGGTGAGCCCCTTTCCTACTGCAGCGTCTGGAGAGAAATCCCACGTTCCCTCTTGAAATTCAAAACGGTACTTGACACCCTTGATGCAACTAAAAAAGTTCCCCGACATACCAGTCTCACTAGACAGGAACACAGAGTTTCCTGGCACAAGTTAATCTGAGCCCCTTCTCTCCTGATCTTGACATGAGGGTTGATTCCCCTGCTTTGACTGGAAAGGGATACCTACCTTCCCATCGCATCTCAGGAGGAGGCCGGTCTCACACTGAAACTCGAGAGGAAGCCTCGTGGGTCGTGCCACATTCCGAAAGACACTGATTTACACGTCCAGTCAAAGTAAGTCCCGATATCCGGGCACCTCTTTGAATGTAACCCCGAGGATGTAGTCACAACACAAAGGGGCACTGACACCCTGGGAGCATCCTCTGGAAAAAGCCGCAGGTTCCAAATACAACTCGACAAGTGGCCTGACACCCCATGAACAACTCGAGAGGCAAGCGGAGTTCCGTGCCTCAACACAAGACGAGGCCTGATTCCCCTGTTCCAACTCCATAGCGACCTTGAGATTGATGTCACAAATGGAGAGGAACACTGGGTTCCCACATCAATTCAAGATGAGGCCCTATTCATCCCTGCAGGGCTGCGCTAGGAATTCCGAGGTGCCCCTCACAACGCCAAGGGAATCTGACTTCTCTGAGGAGAGACAAATGGGTCCCCTGGTGGACACGCTCCTCAAGAGGAACCATAAGCTTCCTGCCACAACTCCAGGCAAACAACGAAATTCTCCCGTGCACGCATGCAGGCCCTTTTATGCTGCAGCATTTCCAAAGAAAGTCCACGTTTCCTCTTGGAACTTGAAAGGGCACTTGACACGCTTTGTGAAACTCCAGAAGTTCCCCCAGATACCCGTCCCCACTCGAAAGGAACGCTGAATTTCCCGCCACAAGTCAAGAAGAGCCCCGTATCCCCTCCTCAAGTCTAGATGAGGATCAGTTGCGCTTCTTCGCCTGTAAAGGAAGGTGGACGTCCCCGTCTCACCTCGAGAGGAGGCTGGTATCTACTTGACACTGGAGGGGAACCCGGGGGTCTTGTCACATTTCAAAAGCCATGCATTTCCCCATGCACTCGAGATCCGACCTTATTCCTTTGCACCGATTCGAATGTCAGCTGCGAATTAACTCACAACATGAAGGGAGTTCTGATGCCCTGGTTGCTAATTGGAAAAGAGCCCCTGGTCCCAAATTTAACTCGTCTGGAGGCCTGAAACCCCTTCTACAACTCGAGAGGAAAGCAGAGTTCCATGCCTCCAGTCAAGTTGAGACCTGACTCCCTGTTTGAAATGGCATACACAACCCGATACCCAGTTCAGAACAGGAGAGGAAACTCGAGGTTCCCGCCTCAACTCTAGATGAGGCCCTTTTCCATTGCACCGACCCCAGTAGAGTCCCGAGAGGCCCCTCCCAACTCCACAGTATTCCTGACTTCCCATAGGCACAATGAGAAGCTCCAAAGGTCACCGTCACAAGTCGAGGGAACCCAGGGTTTCCTGCCGCAACTCAAGAAAGACCTCGAAATTCCCCCTTCAAGGCGTCTTGTGGCCCGATTATCCTGCCGTGACTCGTGAGAAATCCCGCGTTCCTGCTCACAACTCGGATGGAGACTGGACTTCCCTGGGGCCATAGGAGAAGCTCCCTGAATTCCCCGTTGTAACTCGAGAGAAACCCCACACGTCGTGCCACAGCTCGAGAAAAACCACGAGGTTCCCCCGTCATCGCCAGATGAAGCCCTTTCCCAATTCAGCGTCTGGAGAGAAATCCCACGTTCCCTCTTGAAATTCGAAATGGTATTTGACTGCCGGGGTCCAGCCCCGGCTGATCCAGGGATTTTAAAGGGGAGATGGCTTCGGCCATTACACTGGTTTTATTTAAATATTCATCAAGGTATAAAGAGTAACAGAATGAGGATAGCTCAGTAGGAAAATTCAGCAGAGAAAAGAGGCTGAGTACCTTGGTTTACACGGAAAATCAATATAACCTGTGACATCAGGTTAGCTCTGACCACGGAGGCTGCAGGCACCTTCTCAAATAGCAGAAGGTGCCCCACCTTAGGCACCTTCTCAAGTGGGTCTTAGAAGCCCAGGCAAATAAATGGTCACAGGAGACCTCCACGCTCCAGATGGAGACTCAGCCAGAATTGAAAGAAAGAATGGCATGGGGAGACCAAACTTTGGTGAGCAAGGCCTGTAGCTTTATTTTCAACAGGGGCTTTTATACCATAAGCTGTACATAGAGGATAATAGGGGGTGTGAAATCATGCAAAGTCAGCAGTCTTTTATCCTTATTGAAACCAGGGTTTCTTTCCTGCAAATTTATTGTATACAAATGATTTAGGTGATTTACATCATCTTCTGTCCAGAAGGCCTATTAACATTTTATGACTCTGACAAAGGTTTGTCAATCCATAATTCTTATTTTCTCTACGAGTAATTATTTTAAGATTTGGCGCCATCCTCCGAAGGTGTTAGATAAAGTTGGATTCCTATAGGGCAGAAGTGCAGTGGGTTTACAACAAAGGAAAGAATTTACTACCCTAAGGGTCTGAAGTTGCTAACACCAAGGCCACTACTTATTTTTTCTACATGCCAGGTATATTAATTAATACACTTTCAAGGATACAATACAGGGGATGTGGAAACTTGGCAGCAAGCACTGGCTCATTAATGAAATCTTCTACTAGTTTTATTCTGTCAGCTTCTAACTCTCTGAGAGGCTCTAAGCTATTTGAATATCTTAGGCTTCCCGTGCCTCTCACAGCTGGGAGACTGTAAACAATCGTATGCATAGCTGTAGGAGTCCGGGTAAACTTGTCAGGCAAGTTAGAGAGCTATCTAAGGGGTTTGGATTTAAACACTCCTAATTCCCAGGAACTATATTAACTGGAGCTGTAAGTTAATGCCTGTTCAGAGAGAGCGAGATGGTGGTGGGGGACAGCCGCCAGTAAAGTCAGAGGTGAGAGCACAAAGCATTAAAGTTGGCAGACTCTGGTTTTGGGGGTAGATGTTAGAGAATATCCAGGGGGACTCCTGAGGCTCGATCCCGCCTTTGCGTATGCCGAGCCTCCTTCCTCATGACCTTTGCTAGGTGCGGAGTTCCTCAAGCTGGCTCCCGGCATTTAACATCCTTAATGCAACCCAAAAAGTTCCCCGACATACCGGTCTCACTCGAGAGGAACACCGAGTTTTCCAGCACAACTTAATCTGAGCCCCTTCTCCCCTCCTGATCTTGACATGAGGGTCAATTTCCCTGTTTGTCTGGAAAGGGATCCCGACCTTCCAGTCCCACCTCAGGAGGAGGCCATTCTTACATTGAAACACGGGAGGAAGCCTCGTGGGTCGTGCCACATTCGAAAGACACCAATTACACGTCCAGTCAAGGCAAGTCCCGATATCCGGGTACCCCTTTGAATGTAACCCCGAGGATGAAGTCACAACATAAAGGGGCACTGACACGCAGGTTGCATCCTCCGGAAAAAGCCGCAGATTCCAAATACAACTCGAAAAGTGGCCTGACACCCCATGAACAATTAGAGAGGCAAGCAGAGTTCCATGCCTCAACACAAGACGAGGCCTGACTCCCCTATTCAAACTCTGCAGAGACTCCGAGATCTATGTCAGAAATGGAGAGGAACCCTGAGGTTCCCGCCTTATCTTGAGATGAGGCCCTATTCATCCCTGTAGCGCTGTGTGAGGAATCCCAAGGTGCCCCTCGCAATGCCAAAGGAGATCTGAATTCCCTGAGGAGACTCGAGTGGGTACACCAGGTCGACACGCAACTCGATATGAACCCTAAGCTTCCCACCACAACTCCAGGCAAACCACGAAATTCTTCCCTGCATGCTTGAGGAGGCCCTTTTACGATGCAGCGTTTCCAACGAAAGCCCACGATCCCTCTTGGAACTCGAAAGGGTACTTGACACACTTTATGAAACTCCAGAAGTTTCCCCAGATACCCGTCCCCAATCGGGAGGCATGCTGAATTTCCTGCCACAAGTCAAGAAGAGCCCCGTTATCCCCTCCTCATGTCTAGATGAGGGTCAATTGCCGTGCTTCACCTGGAAAGGAATGCCGACGTCCCCATGGCACCTTAAGAGGAGGCTGGTATCTACTTGACACTGGAGGGGAACCAGGAGGTCATGTCACAATTCAAAAGCCACGTATGTCCACATCCACTGGATATCAGGCCGGATTTCCTTGCACCGATTCGAATGTCAGCTGAGAATCAACTCAGAACATGAAGGGAGTTCCGATGCCCTGGTTGCTAATTGGAAAAGAGCCCCAGGTCCCAAATTCAACTCGTCTCGAGGCCTGAATCCCCTTTGACAATTCTAGGGGAAAGCAGAGTTCCATGCCTCCACACACATTGAGACCAGACTCCCTGTTTGAAATGGCATACACACCCTGAGACCCACGTCAGAACAGGAGAGGAACCCTGAGGTTCCCACCTCAACTCGAGATGAGCCCCTCTTCCATTACACCAACCCCAGTCGAGTCCTGAGGGGCCCCTCCCAACTCCACAGTATTCCTGACTTCCCATAGGCACCATGAGAAGCTCCATGAGGTCACCATCACAAGTCAAGGGAACACAGGGTTTCCTGCCCCAAATGAGAAAACCTCGAGATTACCCCTTCAATGCCTCTTGAGGCCCGATTCCCCTACCTTGACTCTAGAGCAATGCCGCACACCTGCTCGCAACTCAAATGGAGAATGGACTGCCCTGGGGCCACAGGAGAAGCTCCCTGTGTCCCCCGTCGTAGCTCGAGAGTAACCCCACACGTCGTGCCACAGCTCAAGAAAAATGACGAGATTCCCCCATCATCGTGAGATGAGGCCCTTCATTTTCTGCATGGCCTAGCGACCAATCCCGAGTCCCCTCTCAAAACTACACAGGAGGTTTGACTCCCTTTAGGCCACTTGATGGGCTCCAAGAGATACCCGTTGCAATTCAAGAGGAGAGCGGAGTTCTTTGCTTCAACTGAAGACAAGGCCTGACTCCCCGGGTGAAACTTGAATGCAATACCATGATCCCTGTTGCCACTGGAGAGGAACACGGAGTTTCTGGACACAAGCCTAGATGAAGTCTATTTGCCCTGCAGTGACTCTAGAGCAATCCCCAGCTCCCCCACACAACTAGAATGGAGATTGGACTTCCCTGTGGCAACACGAGAGGCTCCCTGAGTTCCCCATCATAACTCGAGAATCCCGCCACAACTCGGGAAAAACCACGAGGTTCCCCCGTCATTGCCAGATGAGGTATTTTCCCACTGCAGCATCTCAAGAGAAATCCCACATTCCCTCTTGAAATTTGAAATGGTACTTGACACCCTTGATGCAATTCAAAAAGTTCCCCGACATACCAGTCCAACTCGAGAGGAACACTGAGTTTCCTGGCACTATTTAATCTGAGCCACTTCTCCCCTCATCATCTCGACCTGAGGGTCGATTCCCCTGCTTTGTCTGGAAAAAGATCACAACCTTCCCGTCGCACCTCAGGAGAGGGTCGGTCTCACATTGAAACTCTAGAGGAAGCCTCGTCAGACGTGCCACATTCGGAAGACAACGATTTGCCTGTCCAGTCAAGGTAAGTCCAGATGCCCAGGCACCTCTTCGAATATAACCCCAATGATGAACTCACAACATGAAGGGGCACTGACACTGCGGTTGCATCCTCTGGAAAAAGCTGCAGGTTCCAAATACAAATTAACAAGTGGCCTGATACTCCATGAACAACTCAGGAGGCAAGCGGAGTTCCGTGCTTCAACCCAAGACAAGGCCGGACTCCCGTATTTCAACTCGGCAGAGACCCTGAGATCGATGTGAGAAATGGAAAGGAACCCTGAGTTTCCCGCCTCAACTTGAGATGAGGCCCTATTCATCCCTGCAGGGCTGCACGAGGAATCCCGAAGTGCCCCTCGCAACACCAAAGGAGATCTGACTTCTCTGAGGAGACACGAACGGGTCCCCAAGTCGACACGCAACTCGAGAGGAACCCTAAGCTTCCCTCCACAACTCCAGGCAAACCACGATATTCTCCCCTGCATGCTTGGAGGAGGCCCTTTTATGCTGCAGCATTTCCAAAGAAAGCCCATGTTGCCCCCTGGAACTCGAAAGGTTACTTGACATGCTTTATGAAATTCCAGAACTTTCCCCAGATACGCGTCCCCACTCGAAAGGAATGCTGAGTTTCCCGCCACAAGTCAAGAAGAGCCCCATTATCCCCTCCTCAAGTCAAGATGAGGGTCAATTGCCCTGCTTCACCTGGAAAGGATGCCGACATCCCCATCGCACCTTGAGAGGAAGCTTGTTTTGGGGGCCGGCGTGAGGCACTCCACCCATGACGAAGGTCATGAGGAAGGAGGCTTGACATACGCAAAGGCGGGATAAAGCCTCAGGAGTCCCCCTGGAAATCCTCGAGCATCTACCCCCATAACCAGAGCCTGCCTACTTTACTACTTTGTGCTCTTCCCTACACCTCTGACTTTACGGGGGGCTGTCTCCCACCACGTCTTTCGGAGAAGGAGTTAACCTAGAGCTCCAGTTAATAATAATTCCTGGGCGTGATAGGAGTGTTTCAACCTACAAACTCCTCTGAAGGTTCTCTAGCCTGCCTGACAGGCTTGTCTGGCCACATGTGATTGCTCACAGCCTCCCAACCGTGAGAGGCATGAGATGCTTTAAACCTTCTAAAAACAGGTTCCTTAGAAAAGTTAGAAAACTATTAGTATAAGTATAATGGGCTGATTAGAAATTGTATTGGTGAAGGGTTTTTCATTTGTTTAGCCAATGTTTGTTGCTAAGTCTCCACATCTCCTGCCCTTACACACATTAATGAATATATAGAAGAAATAAGTATTAACCTTTGATATTAATCATGTTAGACCTTAGGCTAAGTAAATTCTTTCCTTAAACCCACTACACCCTCACCCTATAGGAATGTAACTTTATTTGTGTGGCGTCTGTTTTAAGAATAATCACCCTTGGAGAAAAAAGTGTTCTGGTTGACTGACCACTGTCACAAGGAGAGGGTCATAAATTTTCAGCAGGCCCCCATGGCTAGAAGATGATGTAACACCCCTAAGACCTCTGTATACATTTGTATGAAGCACCTGACTTTAATAAAAGTCAGGACTGCTGTCCCCATGTGACTTTTGTATAACATCTCAGTGTATAAAAACCGACTCTGGAAAATAAAGAATTGGGATCAGTTCCTCGAAAGACTGGTCTCCCCATGTCACTCTCTCTCTCACTCTGGCTGAGTCTCCATCTGGAGCATGGAACCCGCCATTCTTACTAATTATACCTGGGCTTCTAAGATCCGACCGGGGAGGCCTCAGTGTCTCCTCTCCTTCGGGAGAATGGAAGGATGCCTGCGGCCTATGTAAGTGGTGCAAACTTCTTGTCTTGAAGTTTTATTCTCCCGCGTAAACCAAGCTACTCAGTCTCTTTTCTCCACTGAATTTTCCTACTGAGCTATCCTTATTCTATTACTCTTTATATCTTTGATGAATATTTAAATAGTCGCCGAAGCCGTCTCCCCTTCGAATACCCTGGATGAGCAGGGGCTGGACCCCAGCAGAGGCTGGTATCTACTTGACACTGGAGCGGAACCTGGGGGTCTTGTCACAATTCAAAAGCCATGTATGTCCCCATCCACTGGAGATCAGGACTGATTCCCTTGCACTGAATCTAATGTCAGCTGAGAATCAACTCACAACATGAAGGGAGTTCTGATGCCCTGGTTGCTAATTGGAACAGAGTCCCAGGTCCCTAATTCAAATCGTCTGGAGGCCTGAAACCCCTTTGACAACTCGAGAGTTCCATGCCTCCACACAAGTCGAGACCTGACTCCCTGTTTGAAACGGCATACACACACCAGACCCACATTAGAACAGGAGAGGAACCCTGAGGTTCCCACCTCAACTCGAGATGAGGCCCTCTCCCATTGCACCGACCCCAGTGGAGGCCTGAGAGGCCCCTCCCATCTCCACAGTATTCCTGACTTCCCTTAGGCACCATGAGAAACTCCCTGAGGTCACTGTCAAAAGTCGAGGGAACCCAGGGTTTCCTGCTGCAACTTGAGAAAGACCTTGAGATTCCCATTTCAATGCATCTTTAAGACCGATTCCCCTGCAGTGAATCGAGAGCAATGCCACTCGCCCGCTCACAACTCGAATGGAGACTGGACTTCCCTGGGGCCACAGGAGAAGCTCCCTGAGTTCCCCATTGTAACGAGAGAAACCCCACACATTGCGCTGCAGCTCTTGAAAAACCTTGAGATTTACCCGTCATTGAGAGATAAGGCCCTTCTTTACCTGCAGGGCCTAGAAAGCAATCCTGAATCCCCTCTCAAAACTCCAAAGGATGCTTGACAACTTTTAGGCCACTCGATGGGCTCCAAGAGATACCCATCGCAACTCGAGAGGAGAGCGGAGTTATTTGCTTCAACTCGAGATGAGGCCTGACTCCCCGGGTGAACCTTGAATGCAACCCCAAGATCCCCCTTGCCACTGTAGAGGAACAAAAAGTTTCTGGACACAAGCCTAGATGAGGTCTATTTGCCCTGCAGTGACTCAAGAGCAATCCCCATCTGCCCCTCGCAACTTGAATGATGATTGGACTTTCCTGGGTTAACACGAGAGGCTCCCTGAGTTCACCATCGAAACTCAAAAATCCCGCCGCAACTAGAGAAAAACCACGAGGTTACCCCGTGATCGTCAGATGAGGCCCTTTTCCACTGCAGCATCATGAGAGAAATCCCACATTCCCTCTTGAAATTCGAAACTACTTGACACTCTTGATGCAACTCAAAGAGTTGCCGACATACCAGTTTCACTTGAGAGGAACAACGATTTTCCCGGGACAACTTAATCTGAGCCCCTTCTCCCATCCTGAACTCTACCTGAGAGTCGATTCCCCTGCTTTGTCTGGAAAGGGATCGCAACCTTCTCGTTGCACCTCAGGAGGAGGCCGGTCTCACATGGAAACTCGAGAGGAGGCCTCATGGGTCTTGCCACATTCCAAAAAACACCGATTTCGCAGTCCACTCAAGGTAAGTCCCGATGCCCTGGCACGTCTTCGAATGTAACCCCGAGGATGAAGTCACAACACGAAGGGGCACTGACACCCCAGTTGCATGCTCCAGGAAAAAAACACAGGTTCCAAATACAACTCAACAAGTGGCCTGCTACCCCATGAACAACTCGAGAGGCAAACAGAGTTCCGTGCCTCAACACAAGACGTGGCCTGACACCCCTGTTCCAACTCCGCAGAGATCCTGAGATCGATGTCAGAAATGGAGAGGAAGCCTTAGGTTCCAGCCTCAACTCGAAATGAGGAGATATTCAACCCTGCAGCGCTGCTCGAGGAATCCCGAGGTGCCCCTTGCAACGCCAAAGGAGATCTGACTTCCCTGAAGAGACTGTAATGCATCCCCCAGGTCGACACGCAACTCGAGAGGAACACTAAGCTTCTGCCACAACTTCAGGCACACCACGAAATTCTCCCCTGCACGCTTGAGGAGGCCCTTTTAGCTGCAGTGTTTCCAAAGAAAGCCCACGTTTCCCTAGGAACTCAACAGGGTCCTAGACACACTTTATGAAACTCCAGAAGTTTCCCGAGATACCCGTCCCCACTCTATAGGAATGCTGAGTTCCCACCACAAGTCAAGAAGAGCCCCGTTTTCCCAACCTCAAGTAGAAATGAGTGTCGATTGCCCTGGTTCACCTGGAAAGGAATGCCAACGTCCCCATCCCACCTCGAGAGGAGGCAGGTATCTAGTTGACACTGGAGAGGAACCCGGGGGCCTTGTCACAATTCAAAAGTCACATATTTCCCCATCCACTCGAGATCAGGTCTGATTTCCTTGCACCGATTAGAATGTCAGCCAAGAATCAACTCACAACATGAAGGGAGTTCTGATGCCCCGGTTGCTAATCCGAAAGAGCCCCAGGTCCCAAATTCAACTCAGCTGGAGGCCTGAAAACCCTTTGACAACTCTAGAGGAAAGCAGAATTCCATGCCTCCACACACGTCGAGACCTGACTCCCTGTTTGAAACGGCGTACACAGCCCAAGACCCACGTCAGAACAGGAGAGGAACCCTGAGGTTCCTGCCTCAACTCTAGATGAGGCCCTCTTCCATTGCACCGACCCCAGTGGAGTCCCTAGAGGCTCCTCTCAACTCCACAGTATTCCTGAGTTCCCATAGGCACCCTGAGAAGCTCCCTGAGGTCACCGTCACAAGTCGAGGGAACCTAGGGTTTCCTGCCACAACTCAATAAAGACCTTGTTGTTCCCTGTTCAACGCGTCTTGAAGCCCGATTCCCCTGCCGTGATTCGAGAGCAATACTGTGGTCCCCCTCACAACCCGAATGGAGATTGTACTTCCCTCGGGCCACAAGAGAGGCTGCCGGAGTTCCCCATCGTAACTCCAGGGAAATACCACACGTCGTGCCGCAGCTCGAGAAAAACTATGAGATTCTCCGGTCATCGCGAGATGAGGCCCTTCTTTTCCTGTAGGGCTTAGAGAGCAATCCCGAGTCCCCTCTCAAAACTCCACAGGTGGCTTGACTCCCTTTTCACCACACAATGGGCTCCAAGAGTTACCCGTCGCAACTTGAGAGGAGAGCGGAGTCCTTTGCTTCCACTTGAGACGAGGCCTGACTCCCCGGGTGAACCTTTAGTACAACCCTGAGATCCCTGTCGCCACTGGAGAGGAAAACGGAGCTTCTGGACACAAGCCTAGCTGAGGTCTATTTGCCCTGCAGTGACTCGAGAGCACCCCCTGCTCCACGTCGAAACATGAATGCAGATAGGACTTCCCTGGGGCACCAGGAGAGGCTCCCTGAGTTCACCGTCGTAACTCGAGAATCCCACCAGTACTCGAGAAAATTCACGAGGTTCCCCCGTCATCACGAGATGAGGCCCTTTCCCACTGCAGCGTTTCGAGAGAAATCCCACGTTTGCTCTTAAAATTCGAAACGGTACTTGACACCTTAATGCAACGCAAAAAGTTCCCCGACATACTGGTCTCACTCGAGAGGAACACCGAATTTCCCAGCACAACTTAATCTGAGACCCTTCTCCCCTCCTGATCTTGACATGAGGGTTGATTCCCCTGCTTTGTCTGGAAAGGGATCCCGACCATCCTGTCGCACCTCAGGAGGAGGCTGGTCTCATATTGAAACTTGAGAGGAAGCCTCGTGGGTCGTGACACATTCCGAAAAAAACCGCTTTCCTGATCCACTAAGTTAAGTCCCAATTCCAGGGCCCCTCTTCGAATGTCACCCTGAGGATGAAGTCACAACATGAAGGGGCACTGAGATCCCTGTTGCATCCTCCGGAAAAAGCCGGAAGTTCCAAATACAACTCAACAAGTGGCCTGAAACCCCATGAACATCTCGAAAGGCAAGTGAATTTCCATGCCTCAACACAAGACGAGGCCTGACTCCCCTTTTGGAAGTCCGCATAGACCCCGAGATCCATTTCAGAAATGGAGAGCAACACTGAGTTTCCCACCTCAACTCGAGATGAGGCCCTATTCATCCCTGCAGCAATGTGCGAGGAATCCTGAGGTGCCCCTCGCAACGCCAAAGGAGTTCTGCCTTCCCTGAAGAGACACTAGCGGATCCCACAGTTGGACACACAACTCGAGAGGAACCCTAAGCTTCCGGGCACAACTCCAGGCAACCCTCAAGATTCACCCCTGCATGCTTGAGGAGGCCCATTTATGCTGCAACATTTCCAAAGAAAGCCCACATGCCCTCTTGGAACTCGAAAGTGTACTTGACACGCTTTGTGAAACTCCAGAAGTTTCCCCAGATACCCGTCCCCACTCGAGAGGAACACTGAGTTTCTCGCCACAAGTCAAGAAGAGTGTCATTTTCTCCTCCTCATCCGAGACGAGGGTCGATTGCCCTGCTTCGTCTGGAAAGGAATGCCAACGTCCCCGTCGAACCTCAAGAAGAGGCTGGTATCTACTTGACACTGGACAGGAATCTGGGGGTCTTGTCACAATTCGAAAGCCACGTATTTCCCCATCCACTAGAGGTCAGGCCGGATACCCTTGCACAGATTCGAATGTCAGCCTAGAATCAACTCACAACATGAAGGGAGTTCTGATGCTTTGGTTGCTGATTTGAAAAAAAACCCAGGTCTCAAATTCAACTCACCTGGAGGCCTGAAACCCCTTTAACAACTCGAGAGGAAAGCAGATTTCCATGCCTCCACACAAATCGAGACCTGACTCCCTGTTTGAAATGGCATGCACACCCCGATACCCATGTCAGATCAGGAGATAAACCCTGAGCTTCCCGCCTCAATTCGAGATGAGGCCCTAATCCATTGCACCGATCCCAGTGGAGTCCTGATAGGCCCCACCCAACTCCAAAGTATTCCTGACTTCCCATAGCACCATGAGAAGCTCCCTCAGGTCACCATCACAAGTCGAGAGAACCCAGGGTATCCTGTCACAACTCGAGAAAGACCTCGAGATTCCCCCTTCAACACGTCTTGAGGCCCGATTCCCCTGCCATGACTCGAGAGTAATGCCGTGCTACCCCTCGCAACTTGAATGGGTACTGGACTTCCCTGGGGCTACACAAGAGGCTCCCTGAGTTCCAGGTCGTATTTTGAGGTAAACCTCACACATCGTACAGCAGCTCGAGAAAAACCACGAGAAACACCGTCATCGTGAGAGGAGGCCCTTCTTTTCCTGCAGGGACTAGAGAGCAATCCTGAGTATGCTCTCAAAACTCCACAGGAGGCTTGACTCCCTTTAGGCCACTCAATGGGCTCCAAGAGATACGTGTGGCACCTCAAGGGGAGAGTGGAGTTTTTTGCTTCAACTCCAGACGAGGCCTGATTCCCCGAGCGAACCTTGAATGCAACACTGAGATCCCTGTTGCCACTGGAGAGGAACTCGGAGTTTCTGGACACAATCCTAGATGAGGTCTATTTGCCCTGCAGTGACTCGAGAGCACCCCCTGCTCCACGTCGAAACATGAATGCAGATAGGACTTCCCTGGGGCACCAGGAGAGGCTCCCTGAGTTCACCGTCGTAACTCGAGAATCCCACCAGTACTCGAGAAAATTCACGAGGTTCCCCCGTCATCACGAGATGAGGCCTTTTCCCACTGCAGCGTTTCGAGAGAAATCCCACGTTTGCTCTTAAAATTCGAAACGATACTTGACACCTTAATGCAACGCAAAAAGTTCCCCGACATACTGGTCTCACTCGAGAGGAACACCGAGTTTCCCAGCACAACTTAATGTGAGCCCATTCTCCCCTCCTTATCTCGACATGAGGGACGATTCCCCTGCTTTGTCTGGAAAGGGATACCGACCTTCCTGTCGCACCTCAGGAGGAGACAGGTCTCAGACTGAAACTTGACAGGAAGCCTTGTGGGTCGTGCCACATTCCGAAAGACACTGATTTCCCCGTCCACTCAAGGTAAGTCCCGATGCCCAGGCACCCCTTTGAATGTAAAGCCAAAGATGAAGTCACAACATGAAGGGGCACTGACATCCTGGTTGCATTCTCTGGAAAAAAGCTGCAGGTGCTAAATACAACTCAACAAGTGGCCTGAGACCCCATGAACAAATCGAGAGGCAAGCGTAGTTCTGTGCCTCAACACAAGACGAGGCCTTACTCCACTGTTCCAAATCCACAGAGACCCCGAGATCGATGTCAGAAATGGAGAGGAAGCCCAAGGTTCTTGCCTCAACTCGAGATGAGGCCCCATTCAATCCAGCAGTGATGCGCGAGGAATCCCGAGGTGCCCCTCGCAATGCCAAAGGAGATATGACTTCCCTGAGGAGACACGAGGGGGTTCCCCAGGTCGACATGCAACGCGAGAGGAACCCTAAGCTTCCCACCACAACTCCACGAAAACCACGAAATTCTCCCTTGCATACTTGAGGAGGCCCTTTTACGCTGCAGCGTTTCCAAAGAAAGCCCATGTTCCCTCTTGGAAATCGAAAGGGTACTTGACACGCGTTATGAAACTCCAGAAGTTTCTTGAGATGCCCGTCCCCACTTGAGAGGAATGCTGAATTTCCAGCCACAAGTCAAGAAGAGCCCTGTTTTCCCCTCCGCAAGTCGAGATGAGTGTTGATTGCCCTGCTTCCCCTGGAAAGGAATCCCGACATCCCCGTCGCAACTCGAGAGGAGGTGGTATCTACTTGATATTCGAGGGGAACCCGGGGGTCTTGTCACAATTCGAATGCCATGTATTTCCCCATCCACTCGAGATCAGGCCAGATGGCCTTGCACCGATTCGAATGTCAGCCAAGAATCAATTCACACAAAGAAGGGAGTTCTGATGATTGGTTGCTAATTCGCAAAGAGCCCCTGGTCCCAAATTCAACTTGGCTGGAGGCCTGAAACCCCTTGGACAACTCGAGAGGAAAGCAGAGTTCCATGCCTGCAAACAAGTTGAGACCTGACTCCCTTTTTGAAATGGCATACACACTCCGAGACCCACGTAAGAATAGGAGAGGAAGCCTGAGGTTCCCACCTCAACTCAAGATGGGGCCCTCTTCGATTGCATCAAACCCAGTGGAGTCCCAAGAGGCCATACCCAACTCCAAAGTATTCCTGACTTCCCATAGGCACCCTGAGAAACTTCCTGAGGTCACCATCACAAGTCGAGGGAACCCAGGTTTTCCTGTCGCAACTTGAAAAAGACATCGAGACTCCCCCTTCAATGCATCTTGAGACCTGATTATCCTGCCGTGACTTGAGAGCAGTGCCGCGCTCCATCTTGCAACTCGAATGGAGACTGGACTTCCCTGGGGCCACACGAGAGGATCCCTGAGTTCCCTGTCGTAACTAGAGAGAAAACCCACATGTCACGCTGCAGCTCGAGAAAAACCATGATATTTCCCTGTCATTGCGAGATGAGGCCCTTCTTTTCCTGCACGGCCTAGAGAGCAATCCCGAGTCCCCTCTCAAAATTACACAGGAGGCTTGACTCCCTTTAGGCCACTCAGTGGGCTCCAAGAGACACCCGTCGCAACTGGAGATGAGAGCGGAGTTCTTTGCTTCAACTCGAGACGAGGCCTGACTCCCCGGGTGAACCTGAATGCAACCCCGAGATCCCTATGCCACTGGAGAGGAACAAGAGTTTCTGGACACAAGCCTAGATGAGGTCTATTTGCCCTGCAGTGACTCGAGAGGAATCCCCAGTTCCCTCTTGCAACTCGAATGGAGATTGGACTTCCCTGGGGCAACAGGAGAGGCTCTCTGAGTTCCCCATCATAACTCAAGAATCCCACAGCAACTCGAGAAAAACCACGAGGTTCCCCCGTCATCACGAGATGAGGCTCTTTCCCACTGCAACGTCTTGAGAGAAATGCCACGTTCCTTCTTGAACTTTGAAACGGTACTGAACACCTTTGGTGCAACTCAAAAAGTTCCCCGACATACTTTTCTCACTCGAGAGGAACACCTAGTTTCCTGGCACAACTTAATCTGAGCCCCTTCTCCCCTCCTGATCTCAACATGATGGTCGATTCCCCTGCTTTGACTGGAAAGGGATCCCGACCTTCCGTCTCACCTCTGGAGGAGGCTGGTCTCACATTGAAACTCGAGAGGAAGCCTCGTGGGTCATGCCACATTCCGAAAAACACCAATTTCCCCGTCCACTCAATGTAAATCCTGATGCCCGGGCACCTCTTCGAAAGTAACCCTGAGAATGAAGTCACAACAGGAAGGGGCACTTACACCCCAGTTGTATCGTCCGGAAAAAGCCGCATGTTCCAAATACAACTCGACATGTAGCCTGAAAACCCACGAACAACTTGAGAGGAAAGCAGAGTTCCATGCCTCCACAGAAGTGGAGACCTGACTCCCTGTTTGAAAGGGCATACACACCCTGAGACCCACGTGAGAATAGGAAAGGAACACTGAGGTTCATGGCTCAACTCGAGATGAGGCCCTCTTCCATTGCACCGACACCAGTGGAGTCCCGAGAGGCCCCTCCCAACTCCACAGTATTCCTGACTTCCCATAGGCGCCATGAGAAGCTTGCTGAGGTCACCGTCACAAGTCGAGGGAATCCAGGGTTTCCTGCTTCAACTCGAGAAAGACCTCGAGATTCCCCCTTCAACGCGTCTTGAGGCCCGATTCCCCTTCAGTGACTCGAGAGCAATGCCGTGCACTCCCTCGAAACTCGAACGGAGACTGGACTTCCCTGGGGCACCTCGAGAGGCTTCCAGAGTTCCCCGTCGTAACTGGAGAGAAACCCCACACATCGTGCCGCAGCTCTAGAAAAACCACGAGGTTCCCCCGTCATCCCCAGATGAGGCCCTTTCCCACTGCAGCATCATGAGAGAAATCCCACGTTCCCACTTGAAATTGGAAATGGTACTTGACATCCTTGATGCAACTCAAAAAGTTCCCTGACATACCGGTCTCAGTTGAGAGGAACACCTCGTTTCCCAGCACAACTTAATGTGAGCCCCTTCTTGCCTCCTGTTCATGACATGAGTGTCAATTCCCTGCTTTGTCTGGAAAGGGATCCCTACCTTCCCATCACACCTCAGGAGGAGGCCGGTCTCACACTGAAACTCGAATGGAAGCCTCGTGGTTTGGGCCACATTTCGAAAGACACTGATTTCCCCATCCACTTAAGGTTAGTTCCGATGTCTGGGAACTTCTTCGAATGTAACCCCTAGGAAGAAGTCACAGGATGAAGGGGCACTGACATCCCGGTTGCATCCTCTGGTAAAAGCCGCAGGTTCCAAATACAACTCGACAAGTGGCCTGACACCCATGAACAACTCTAGAGGCTAGCGGATTTCCATTCCTCAACACAAGACGAGGCCTGACTCCCCTGTTCCAACTCTGTAGAGAACCCGAAATCGATGTCAGAAATGGAGAGGAACCCTGAGGTTTCCGCTTCAACACGAGATGAGGCCCTATTCCTCCCTGCAGCCATGCGCGAGGATTACCAAGGTGCACCTCGCAACGCCAAAGGAAATCTCACTTCCCTGACGAGACACGAACGTGTCCCCCAGGTCGACACGCAACTTGAGAGGAACAATAAGCTAACTGCCACAACTCCACGCAACATACGAAATACTGCCCTGCACACTTGAGGAGGCTCTTTGACGCTGCAGCATTTCCAAGGAAAGCCAACGTTCCCTCTTGGAACTCGAAAGGGTACTTGAAACTCTTTAGGAAACTCCAGAAGTTTCCCCAGATATCCCACTTGAGGGGAACGCTGTTTCATGCCACAAGTCAAGAAGAGCCCCGTTATCCCCTCCTCACGTCGAGATGAGAGTCGATTGCCCTGCTTCGCCTGGAAAAGAATGCCAACGTCCCAACACACGTCGAGAGGAGGCTGGTATCTACTTGACAATGGAGGGGAACCCGGGGGCCTTGTCACAATTCAAAAGCCACGTATTTCCCCATCCATTTGAGAACAGGCCCAATTAACTTGCACCGATTTGAAAGTCAGCCAAAAATCAACTCACAAGAAGGGAGTTCTGATGCCCCGGTTGATAATTGGAAAACAGCCCCAGGTCCCAAATTCAACTCATCTGGGGGCCTGAAACACCTTTGACAACTCGAGAGGAAAGCAGAGTTCCATGCCTCCAAACAAGTCGAGACCTGACTCCCTGTTTAAAATGGCATACACAGCCCAAGACCCACGTCAGAAAAGGAGAGGAACCCTGAGGTTCTCGCCTCAACTCGAGTGAGGCCTCTTTCATTGCACCAACCCCAGTGGAGTCCCGAGAGGCCCCTCCCAACTCCACAGGATTCCTGACTTCCCATAGGCACCATGAGAAGCTCGCTGAGGTCACCGTCACAAGTCGAGGGAACCCAGGGTTTCTTGCTGCAACTCAAGAAAGACAAGGAGATTCCCTTTTCAACGGGTCCTGAGGCCCGATTCCCCTGCCGTGACTCGAGAGCAATGCCACCCATGCCCTCGCAACTCGAATCTAGATTGGACTTCCTTGGGGCCACAGGAGAGACTCCCTGAGTTCCCCATTGTAACTCGAATGAAACCCCACACGTCACAATGCAGTTTGAGAAAAACCACGAGATTCCCCTGGCATCACGAGATGAGGACCTTCTTTTCCTCCAGGGCCTAGAGAGCAATCCCGAGTCCCCTCTCAAAACTCCACAGGAGGCGTGACTCCCTTTAGGCCACTCAGTGGGCTCCAAGAGACACCAGTCACAACTGGAGATGAGATCGGAGTTCTTTGCTTCAACTCGAGACGAGGCCTGACTCCCCGGGTGAACCTTGAATGCAACCCCGAGATCCCTATGCCACTGGAGAGGAACACGGAGTTTCTGGACACAAGCCTAGATGAGGTATATTTGCCCCGCAGTGACTCGAGGGGAATCCCAGGTTCCCCCTCGCAACTCAAATGGAGATTGGACTTCCCTGGGGCAACATGAGAGGCTCCATGATTTCCCCATTGTAATTTGAGAATACCACTGCAACTCGAGACAAAGCAAGAGGTTCCCCCATCATCAGGAGATGAGGCCCACTGCAACGTCTTGAGAGAAATCCCATGTTCCCTCTTGAAATTCGAAACGGTACTGAACATCCGTGATGCAAGCCAAAAAGTACCCCAACATACCTTTCTCACTCGAGAGGAACACCAGTTTTCCCAGCACAACTTAATCTGAGCCCCTTCTCCCCTCCTGATCTCGACATGAGGGTCGATTCCCCTGCTTTGACTGGAAAGGGATCCCGACCTTCCTCTCGCAGCTCCTGAGGAGGCTGGTCTCACATTGAAACTCGAGAGGAAGCCTCGTGGGTCGTGCCACATTCCGAAAGACACCGATTTCCCTATCCACTCAACGTAAGTCCTGATGCCCGGGCACCTTTTCGAAAGTAACCCCAGAGATGACGTCACAACAGGAAATGGCACTGACACTCTGGTTGCATCCTCCAGAAAAAGCTGCATGTTCCAAATACAACTCGACATGTGGCCTGACAACCCATGAACAACTCGAGAGGAAAGCAGAGTTCCATGCCTCCACACACATCAAGACCTGACTCCGTTTGAAATGGCATACACACCCCGAGACCCACGTCAGAACAGGAGAGGAACCCTGAGGTTCCCGTCTCAAGTTGTGATGAGGACCTCTTCCATTGCACCGACCCCCATGGAGTTACGAGAGGCCCCTCCCAACTCCACAGTATTCCTGACTTCCCAGAGGCACCATGAGAAGGTCTCTGAGGTCACCCTCACAAGTCGAAGGAACCCAAGGTTTCTTGCTGCAACTCAAGAAAGACCTCGAGATTCCCCCTTCAACGCCTCTTGAGGCCCAATTCTGCTCCCATGACTCGAGAGCAATGCCACGCTCCCCTTTGCAACTCAAATGGAGACTGGACATTCCTGGGTCTACACGAGAGGCTCCCTGAGTTCCCCGTCATAACTCGAGAGAAACCCCACATGTCGCGCCACAGCTTGAAAAAAAACCACGAGATTCCCCCGTCATCCCTAGATGAGGCCCGTCTTTTCCTGAAGGGCATAGAGAGCAATCACAAGTCCCCTCTCAAAACTCCACAGGAGGCTTGACTTCTTTTAGGCCACTCAGTGCACTCCAGGAGATACCCGTGGCAACTCCAGAGGAGAGCGGAGTTCTTTGCTTCAACTCAAGACAAGGCCTTACTCTGCAGGTGAAACTTGATGACAACCCTCCCTAATCCCACCCACCTCCCACCAACCACTCTCCCACCACCCTCCCACCTTCCGCCCACTTCTGGCTCACCATCCTCCCACCAACCTCCCACCTCCCGCCCACCACCCACCAACTACTCTCCCACCACCATTCCACCTCCTTCCCACCTCCCGCCCACCACAAGACCAACTCCCACCCACAACCCTCCCACCTTCTCCCCTCCAACCTCCCACATCACCCCCACCACCCTCCCACCTCCCGCCCACCACCCAACCACCTCCCGCCCAACACCCTCCAACCACCCACCCAACTCCCACCCACCATCTTCCCACCACCCGCCCACCTCCCGCCCACCTCCCTCCAATCCACCCTCCCATTCATTGTCCCACCCCTGTGGAGTAGGATCAAGTAGGTGAACCTGTTTTCTTATACATAAATTGGGGACATCTAGCTTGATCTTGGTTTATAAACGGGACCTTTTGGACCTCTAAGGTATCTAGGATTTATTGGCTTTCTGTGTTGTGATTCTGGGTGAGATTTCATCCAAAGAAAGATAGAGGGACACCATATGGCTTCCCTATCTGCACCCTTCTAGAAAAAGGGTCACTGTGCCATGTTCATTATTGCATCACCAGGGTCTACTGCATCCCACAGTAGACCTTCAATAAATACTTCATGGAAGGAAAGACATGAAGGGAGGCAAGCAAAGAGAGGGGTGATGAGAGTGTGGGTGGATAGGAGGAGAGATGGGAGGATGGGTGAGAGGATGGTGGGAGGGTAGATGGGGGGTGGATGGAAGTGGATGGGAGGATGGTGGGAGTGCTGTGGTAGGATGGTGGTAAGGTAGATGGAAGGATGAATGAGAGGATGTGAGAGGATGTGAGTGGATGGATGGGAAAGTGGTTGGGAGGGTGGTGGGAGGAAAGTGGGATGGTAGTGGGAAGATGAATGGGAGTGTAGAATGAAGGGTGGTGGGAAGATGGTGGGAGGGTGGTGGAAGGGTGGATTGGAGGGTGTTGGGAGATTGGTGGGACGGTGGTGGGAGGGTGTTGGGAGGGTGGTTGGAGGATCGTGGGAGGGGTGGTGGTTGCCGTGGGGCTCCTCTTGAGTTGCAACGGGGATCTCAGGGACCGGCTCGTGTTGCCTCAGAGAAGTCAGGTCCCTTTTCAAGCTGCGAGGGGCCCATCAGGATTCCTCTCGAGTCACTGCTGGTGAATAGTTCGGTGTCTAGAGTTCAGTCGGGAAACTCAGTGTTCCTCTCCGGTGGCAACCGGGATCTCGGGCTTCCTATCAAGGTTCAACTAGGGAGTCAGGCCTCGTCTGGGGTTGAGGCATGGAACTCTGCATTTCTGTCGAGTTGTCAAAGGGCTGTCAGGCCTCCAGTTGAGTTCAGGTGGTGAATTTGGGCTTTTTCAAGAGGATACGCAGGGCCGACAGGCCTCCCATCGTGTTGTGAGGGGATACTCGGTGTTCCATTGGAGCCGGTGCAGGGGAATCAGGACTTATCTGGAGCAGAGGGGGAACTTGGCATCCTTTTCCCTTGCAGTAGGATCTGAGGGGTTCCACTCGAGATTCAAGCAGGGACACAGGCCTCCTCTTGTTGTGCGAGGGGAATTTGGGATTCTTATTGAGTTGAAGCAGGGAATGGGCCCTCATCTCCGGATGAGGTGGGACACACGGGGTCTAGTCGAGTTGTGGCGGGAAACTCGGCTTTCATCTCGAGTGGTGACGGGGACCTCTGGCCCCCCTTGAGTTGCCTAAAGAGAATCAAGCTTTCTCTTGAGTTTTGAGAGGAACGTGGGATTGCACTCGCGGTGCTGCAGGAGGAAAGGGCCTCATCTTGCGTTGACAGGTGCATCTGGTGGACTGTCTCAAGTTGTAGCTGGAGGCTTGAGATTCCTCTCCAGGTACCACGGGGAACTCAGGGAGCCTGTCGTGTTGCCTCAGGGAACAAGACGAGGTCTGACTCCCCTGTTCCAACTCCACAGAGACCCCAAGATCAATGTCTGAAATGGAGAGGAACCCTGAGGTTCCTGCCTCAACTCAAATTGAGGCCCTATTCATCCCTGCAGCGATGCGCGAGGAATCCTGAGGTGCCCCTCACAATGCCAAAGGAGATCTGACTTCCCTGAGGAGACATGAGCGGGTCCCCCAGGTCACAAGGCAGCTGGAGAAAAACCACGAGATTCCCCCATCATCGCGAGATGAGGCCCTTCTTTTCCTGAAGAGCCTAGAGAGCAATCCCGAGTCCCCTCTCAAAACTCCACAGGATGCTTGACTCTTTTTAGGCCACTCAATGGGCTCCAAGAGATACCCATCGCAACTCGAGATGAAAGCAGAGTTATTTGCTTCAACTCGAGATGAGGTCTGACTCAGCAGGTGAAGCTTGAATGGAAACAGGAGATCCCTGTTGCCACTGGAGAAGAATATGGAGTTTCTGGACACAAGTCTAGATGAGGTCTATTTGCTCTGCAATGACTCGAGAGCAATCCCCAGCTCCCCCTTGCAACTCCAATGAAGATTGGACTTCCCCGGGGCAGCACGAGAGGCTCCCTGAGTTCCCCGTTGAAACTCGAGAATTCCGCCGCAACTCGAGAGAAACACGATGTTCCCCCGTCATCAGAAGATGAATCCCTTTCCTACTGCAGAGTCTCGAGATAAATCCCACGTTCCCTCTTGAAATACGAAACGGTACTTGACATCCTTGATGCAACTCAAAAGTTTCCCCAACATACCGGTCTCACTCAAGAGGAGCTCTGATTTTCCCAGAACAACACAATCTGAGCCCCTTCTCCCCTCCTGATCTCGACAGGAGGGTCGATCTCCTGCTCTGTCTGCAAAGGGATCACGACCTTCCCGTCGCACCTCAGGAGGACGCCAGTCTAACACTGAAAGTCGAGAGGAAGCCTCGTGGGTCGTGCCACATTCTGAAAGACACCAATTTTCCCGTTCACTCAAGATAAGTCCTGATACCCAGGTACCTCTTCGAATGTAACCCCAAGGATGAAGTCACAACATGAAGGGGCACTGACACCCCGATTCCATCTTCCATAAAAAGCCGCAGGTTTCAAATACAATTCAACAAGTTGCCTGACACCCCATGCACAACTCGAGAGGCAAACAGAGTTCCGTGCCTCAACACAAGACAAGGCCTGACTCCCCTGTTCCAGCTCCGCAGAGACCCCGAGATGGATGTCAGAAATGGAGAGGAACCCTGAGGTTCCCGCCTCAACTCGAGATGAGGCCCTATTCATCCGTGCAGCACTGTGTGAGGAATCCCGAGGTGTCCCTCACAATGCCAAAGGAGATCTGACTTCCCTGAAGGGACACGAGCGGGTCCCTTAATTTGACAGGCAACACAAGAGGAGCCCTAAGCTTCCCGCCACAGCTCCAGGCAAACCACGAAATTCTCCTTTGCAGGCTTCAGGAGGCCCTTTTACGGTGCAGTGTTTCCAAAGAAAGCCCACGTTCTCTCTTGGAACTTGAAAGTGTACTTGACACGCTTTATGAAACTCCAGAAGTTTCCCCAGATACCCATCCCCACTCGAGAGGAACGCTGAGTTTCCTGCCACAAGTCAAGAAGAGCCCCTTTATCCCCTCCTCAAGTCGAGATGAGGGTCAATTGTCCTGCTTCGACTGGAAAGGAATGCCAACGTTCATGCCTCACCTCAAGAGGAGGCTTGTACTACTTGACACTGGAGGGGAACCTGGGGTACTTGTCACAATTCGAAAGCTATGTATTTCGCCATCCACTCGAGATCAGGCCTAATTCCCTTGCATGGATTCGAATGTCAGCCGAGAATCAACTCACAACATGAATAGAGATCTGATGCCCCGGTTGCTAATTGGAAAAGAGCCCCAGGTCCCAAATTCAACTTGTCTTGAGGCCTGAAACCCCTTTGAAAACTCGAGAGGAAAGCAGCCTTCCATGCCTCCACTCAAGTCGAGACCTTACTCCCTGTTTGAAACGGCATATACAGCCCGAGTCCCACATCAGAACAGGAGAGGAACCCTAGGTTCCCACCTCAACTCGAGATGAGGCCCTCTTCCACTGCACCGATCCCAGTGGAGTCCTGAGAGGCCCCTCCCAACTCCACAGTATTCCTGACTTCCCATAGGCACCCTGAGAAGCTCCCTGAGGTCACTGTCACAAGTCGAGGGAACCCAGGGTTTCCTGCCCCAACTCGAGAAAGAACTCGAGATTCCTCAATCTACGTGTCTTGAGGCCCGGTTCCTCTGATGCGACATGAGAGCAATGGCTTGGGCTCGTTCGCAACTCAAATGGAGACTGGACTTCCATTGGGCAACAGGAGAAGCTCCTTGAATTCCCCATTGTAACTCGAGAGAAACCCCACACATCTCCCACAGCTTGAGAAAAACCACGAGATTCCCCCGGCATCGCGAGATGAGGCCCTTCTTTTCCTGTAGGGCCTAAAGAGCAATCCTGAGTCCCCTCTCAAAACTCCACAGGAGCTTGAATCCCTTTAGACCACTCGATGGGCTCCAAGAGTTACCCGTCGCAACTCTAGAGGAGAGCAGAGTTCTTTGCTTCCAATCGAGACGAGGCCTGACTCCCAGGTGAACCTTGAATGCATCCCCAAGATCCCTGTCACCACTGGGGAGGAACACTGAGTTTCTGGACACAAGCCTAGATGAGGTCTATTTGCCCTGCAGTGACTCAAGAGAAAGCCTCAGCTCCCCTGTGCACCTCGAATGGAGATCGGACTTCCCTGGGGCAACACGAGAGGCTCCCTGAGTTCCCGTCGTAACTGGAGAATCTCAGTGCAACTCGAGAAAATCCATGAGGTTCCCCCGTCATCGCAAGATGAGGCCCTTTCCTTCTGCAGCATCTTGAGAGAAATCCCACGTTCCCTCTTGAAATTCGAAACGGTACTTCACACCCTTGATGCAACTCAAAAAGTTCCCCGACATACCGGTCTCACTCGAGAGGAACACCAAGTTTCCTGGCACAACTTGATCTGAGCCCCTTCTCCCCTCCTGATCTCGACCTGAGGGTCGATTCCCCTTCTTTGTCTGGAAAGGGATCCCGACCTTCCCATCGCACCTCAGGAGGAGGCCGGTCTCACATTGAAACTCGAGAGGAAGCCTCGTGGGTCATGCCACATTCCGAAAGACACTAATTTCCCCGTTCACTCAAGGTAAGGCCGGATGCCTGGGCACCACTTCGAATGTAACCCCTAAGATGAAATCACACACGAAGGGTCACTGACACACCGGTTGCATCCTCTGGAAAAAGCCACAGGTTCCAAATACAACTCGACAAGTGGCCTGACACCCCATGAACAACTCGAGAGTCAAGCGGAGTTCCGTGCCTCAACACAAGACGAGACCTGACTCCCCTGTTCCAACTCCGCAGAGACACCGAGGTCCATCGGAGAAATGGAGAGGAACCCTGAAGTTCCCGCCTCAACTCGAGATTAGGTTCTCTTCCATTGCACCGACCCCAGTGGAGTCCCGAGAGGCCACTCCCAATTCCACAATATTCCTGACTTCCCATAGGCACCATGAGAAGCTCCCTGAGGTCACCGTCATAAGTCGAGGGAAGCCAGGATTTCCTGCTGCAACTCAAGAAAGACCTTGAAATTCACCCTTCAATGCGTCTCGAGGCCTGATTCCCCTGCCGTGACTTGAGAGCAATGCCACGTGCCCTCTCACAACCAAATGGAGACTGGACTTCCATGGGGCCACAGGAGAAGCTCCCTGAGTTCCCCTGGGTAACTGGAGAGAAACCCCACACATCTCGCTGCAGTTCGAGAAAAACCACGAGATTCCCCTGTCATCGCGAGATGAGTCCCTTCTTTTCCTGCAGGGCCTAGAGAGCAATCCCAAGTCCCCTCTCCAAACTCCAAGGAGTGTTGCCTCCCTTTAGGCCACTAGATCGGCACCAAGAGATACCCATCGCAACTCGAGAGGAGAGCGGCGTTCTTTGCTTCAACTCAAGATGAGGCCTGACTCCCTGGGTGAACCTTGAATGCAATGCCAAGATCCCTGTCGCCACTGGACAGGAACACGGAGTTTCTGGACAGAAGCCTAGATGAGGTCTCTTTGCCCTGCAGTGACTCGAGAGCAAGCCCCAGCTCCCCCTCTCAACTCGAATGGAGATTGGACTTCCCTGGGGCCACACGAGAGGCATCCTAAGTTCCCCGTCGTAACTTGAGTATTCCGCTGCAACTCGATTAATCCATGAGGTTCCCCCGTCATCGCGAGATGAGGCCCTTTCCCACTGCAGCGTCTGGAGAGAAATCCCACGTTCCCTCTTGTAGTTCGAAATGGTATTTTACTGACAGGGTCCAGCCCCGGCTGATCCAGGGAGTTCAAAGGGGAGATGGCGTCAGCGATTACACTGGCTTTATTTAAATATTCATCAAGGTATAAAGAGTAACAGAATGAGGATAGCTCAGTAGGAAAATTCATCAGAGAAAAGAGGCTGAGTAGCTTGGTTTACGCGGAAAATCAATATAATCTGTGACATCAGGTTAGCTCTGACCACGGAGGCCGCAGGCGCCCTCTCGAATAGCGGAAGGTGCCCAGCTTTAGGCACCTTCTCGAGTGGGTCTTAGAAACCCAGGCAAATAAATGGTCACAGGAGACCTCCGCGCTCCAGATGGAGACTCAGCCGGAATGGGAAAGAAAGAATGACATGGGGAGACCAAACTTTGGTGAGCAAGGCCTGTAGCTTTATTTTCAACAGGGGCTTTTATACCATAAGTTGTACATAGAGGATAATAGGGGGTGTGAAATCATGCAAAGTCAGCAGTCTTTTATCCTTATTGAAACCAGGGTTTCTTTCCTGCAAATTTATTGTATACAAATGATTTAGGTGATTTACATCATCTTCTGTCCAGAAGGCCTATTAACATTTTATGACTCTGACAAAGGTTTGTCAATCCATAATTCTTATTTTCTCTACGAGTAATTATTTTAAGGTTTGGTGCCATCCTCCGAAGGTGTTAGATAAAGTTGCATTCCTATAGGGCAGAAGTGCAGTGGGTTTACAACAAAGGAAAGAATTTATTACCTTAAGGGTCTAAAGTTGCTAACACCAAGGCCACTACCTATTTTTTCTACATACCAAGTATATTAATTAATACACTTTCAAGGATACAATACAGGGGATGTGGAAACTTGGCAGCAAGCACTGGCTCATCAATGAAATCTTTTACCAGTTTTATTCTGTCAGCTTCTAACTCTCTGAGAGGCTCTAAGCTATTTGAATATCTTAGGCTTCCCATGCCTCTCACAGCTGGGAGACTGTAAACAATCGTATGCATAGCTGTAGGAATCCAGGTAAACTTGTCAGGCAAGTTAGAGAGCTATCTAAGGGGTTTGGATTTAAACACTCCTAATGCCCAGGACGGAGAAGGCAATGGCAAGCCACTCCAGTACTCTTGCCTGGAAAATCCCATGGACAGAGGAACCTGGTGGGCTGCAGTCCATGCGTCGCTAGGAGTCGGACACGACTGACCGACTTCCCTTTCGCTTTTCACTTTCACACATTGGAGAAGGCAATGGAAAGCCACTCCAGTGTTCTTGCCTAGAGAATCCCAGGTATGGGGAATCCTGGTAAGCTGCCGTCTATGGGGTTGCACAGAGTCGGACACGACTGAAGCGACTTAGCAGCAATGGCCAGGAACTTTATTAACTGGAGCTGTAAGTTAACTCCATTTCAGAGAGACCGAGATGGTGGTGGGGGACAGCCCCCTGTAAAGTCAGAGGTGAGAGCACAAAGCAGTAAAGTAGGCAGACTCTGGTTTTGGGGGTAGATGCTGGAGAATATCCAGGGGGACTCCTGAGGCTCGATCCCACCTTTGCGTATGCCGAGCCTCCTTCCTCATGACCTTTGCCACAGGTGGAGTTTCTCATGCTGGGTCCCGGCATCTCCTCCTTTTTTATTTGTTAAAACAGCCAGATGTAGCTCAGTCGTGAGCCTCTGAATGTTCTGCCGAAGAATCCTGACAATACAAGGAAGAATGATTATGAGAAGCAGAATTAAAGCAGCCACTGCAGCATAGCTGAGGACGGTAGACAGAATATTCTTTCCTGAAATGAAGTTAGAGAAAGTATGGAAGAAGTCATTTGCTGTTCCAGCGGCAGTAAAATCTAATCGGGAGTATTCCATGGTTTCTATTTGATTGTGAAGTTTCCCTAAGTCTAAACCAATATCAGAGCTGTTCCAGACACCTGAAATATAGTTTTTAATCTTTTCCCAGTCATAATCTGTCTCATTTACTTTCAGGGGAGTTACATATATCCACCGGTAGTCAGAATGACAGGACAATGCCATTTTCACTTTTGAAGCCTGCAATTCAGTCCCAATATGTATTACTGCTTCCTCTAGGGCATCTACCCTCATTTCTAATTTCCTGTCTATAGCTTCCTGTGTTGCCAATGTTAAAGAAACATTTTTGGACATAGTATCAACATATTGAGCAGTATGTACTTGTTGAGTCAATGATATTGCTGCCACAGTAACAGAAGTAATTGCAGTTATCAAAGCTGCTGCTGCTGCTAAGTCTCTTCAGTTGTGTCTGACTCTGTGCGACCCCATAGACAGCAGCTCACCAGGCTCCCCCGTCCCTGGGATTCTCCAGACAAGAACACTGGAGTGGGTTGCCATTTCCTTCTCCAATGCATGAAAGTGAAAAGTGAAAGTGAATTCACTCAGTCGTGTCTGACTCTAAGCAACCCCATGGACTGCAGCCTACCAGGCTCCTCCATCCATGGGATTTTCCAGGCAAGAGTACTGGAGTGGGGTGCCATTGCCTTCTCCAATCAAAGCTGCTATTCCCAAGATAAGTAAGCCCACAAACCGCCATGTTCACATTAAATCCTGTAGTTGTTGTAATACAGCCAAACCGTAATTATCATACCAATAAGAATCCACAGATACAGGTATCATGAGATAGGGTGGGCGTTTCAACACAAGAGAACAAACATTGTATTGCGGGGTCAAACAAGATGAAAGCATACATTGTTCACAAGTTACTATATTAGGTCCGCCTGAGTAATTCATGTATACATTTAGTCTCTTGGAGTCATTAGTAAAGAGAAAAACATAAGGTGAGGGTATACAAGCCAAAACAGAATAAGTAGAATTGCTATTTGGATGGAATAAGGAAATGGGAGCAGTGGCAGCAAGGGCCCTCCAAATTTCTGGCTGCCAAAAGGTTCTGTTCTTAGTTGTATAAGACAATACAGGAGGAACAAATTGATTATTATGCCATCTAGTGATGCTTAATGGCCAAGGAACAAAGTCTTTCTTCCAATTATAATATCTACTGAGAAAGCCACCAAGGAACAATGGGCTCGTATCTGGGTCTGGGTTACTCCAGTCTTGAATCATGTAATTCCCTCCTCCTGGTATTCTATAATCAATTCTCAAACCATAAGTACAAGATTTCCAAATCGGACACCTTGTACGATCATCTATGGTGTTCCATATGGTATCTAAAGGCTCGTTATTATAACAACTTGGATATCCAGGAGGGGGTCTGTGGAATACAGTTTTGTGGGGATCAAGGGCCCCGGGCATACGAGCCTGCAACATCCAAACCGCTAGACACCCTCTATGTTCAATACCTGAGGCTGGAGAATGGGTCAGAATTGCATTTTTAGAGGCTCCAACACATCCTTCCTTAGGGGGAGTAACAAAGCTTTCTATATTGTTGGGGAAGTTGAAGCAAACATGAAGGTCGTCTGCTAATCCCCTGAAGGTAAAATTGAAATTAATAGGATATTCGTCTGTGATATAGGAAGTATATGACCCTCCCAGTAACTGAGGCTGGTTTGTGTGGACCCGTAAGGGGTCACTATCCCAGGTAACTACTTGAAAGCTTGGAGGATCTGGGAAGTAAGCCCAATACTTTTCAGGAGTTGGGGAGGAGGCGCTTATCTGGCAAGAAAGTAAGGCAAGCATAACAATAAACATCTTCTCAGGGGAGGTAGGAGAGCCCTGTAAAAGGTCATTCCCCGTGCCTGATGGCAGAGTGTTTTTATTTGTCCCCAAGTGGGTATGGGGGCATTTCAGGTCGCCTGAGACAGGCGGCCTGACACCCTTTTGTGAGGCAAAGGATCGGGGGGAGCAATATCCCGTATGTGAAGTTGAGACATCTGTTTGGTGGGCAGATCCATTCCGTGCTCATCCGGGATCCCTGATGTCAGTTGCTCTGATGTCAGTGGTGTTTCCCGTGCTGGCGGGGTGGGGGAAGCAAAGGCAGAGGAGGCCCCTTCCTCTTTCGGGGTCGGGGCAGCCGTGGAATCTGGTATCCGAGGGGCTGAGACATAGCGAATCAATCTATCTGGAACCCAAATTGGAGAATCTTCATCCTGTGGAAAAATACAAGCATATCCTCGACCGCTGGTTAACAATGGGTCGGGACCTTTCCATTGTCCGGAAAGGAGGTCCTTCCACTTAACTAATGGTTTTGGATTCAATTGCTCCGGGCACCAATGGCAAAGCATTGCAGTAATTCTGGCCGAGTCAGTATTTAAAATATTTATTACAAAAAGAGCATGTTGCAAGATGTGATGGGGAGAACTATATTTAAACTCCCCTTCGTTTAGTTTTTGAATTTGGATTTTTAACGTTTGATGTGCTCTTTCCACAATGGCCTGTCCTTGTGGATTATAAGGGATGCCTGTATTATGTTTAATTTGAAACTTTAGACAAAATTCCTTGAAAGACTTGGACGTGTAAGCAGGGGCTTTATCAGTTTTCAAGGCTTTTGGCAGACCCATATATGAGAAACAAGTAAAGAGATGTTGTATTACATCTTTAACTGCTTCCCCTGTGCGAGCAGTTGCAATAATAACATGAGAAAAGGTATCTACTGTTACATGAACAAAAGACAATTTTGCAAATCAATAGATGTGAGTTACATCCATCTGCCAGAGTGCATTAGGTTTGAGACCGTGAGGGTTAACTCCCATAGGTAAACTATTTACAGTAGTGGGACAATGAGAACAGGAATGAACAATCTCCCGAGCAGATTCTCGAGGAATCTGAAATTGATATCTTAGCGCAGTAGCATTTTGATGGTGGAGTGAATGAGAAGCTCGGGCTTCTTCAAAAGCAGAAGCCACTGTGACCTTAGTTAGTGAATCTGCCAGGTCATTTAAGGCATTTAAAGGTCCAGGAAATCCAGAATGAGCCCGAATGTGGCCAATAACATATGCTCAGCTTTGTTTCCAAATTTGCTGCTGCAGTTTAGTTAACAAGTGAAATATTGCAGTTTTGTTCTCGGGCAGAACCGCAGTCTCAATGTGTGGAAACAGCCTGACCACATACTGAGAGTCAGAGTAAAGGTTAAATTCCTCCTCTGCAAACATAACAAAAGCCTCTATAACAGCTGTGAGTTCAGGTCTCTGGGCCGAAGTCTCCTGTGTATGTAAAACTTTATGCTGATCTCTTGTAACTATAGAAGCTCTGCCTGTTACCTGACCCGTCAGTAAAAACCATTTGAGCGTCTGAGATGGGGGAGTATTTACATCTAACAGGGGAAATAACCGGGTGTTTAGACATAAAATTTAGCAAAACATATGAAGGTAAATGATGCAGAATTTGGCCAAAATAATTTCCTATAGCAATCTGCCAATTTTCATCAAACATTAGAAGAGCATCAAGCTGTTCTTTATTATATGGAAATACAATTTCTGCTGGTTCTTTACCAAATAATTCAATACTCCACTTTCTCCTCTTCAATATTAAAGTAGCCACTAAACCTGGATAAAAAGCCACTACCTTTTTAGCTTGAGCGGGAGATGGATCCACTCTAGGGGGCCGTTTTGCCATAAAACTCCCGTAGGTGCTGTTGGAGTAGCCAGGCAGAGGACTTGCCAGTTTGTTTGTAAATCAATTCTTTTTACATAGCTATCAGATAAAGCTGCTACTACTTTGTCTAAGGCCTCCCGAGCCTCAGCAGTTAATTGTCTTTTAGAAGTTGAATCAGGATCCCAGCGTAAAATGTTAAAAAGAGGTTTTAATTCGGCAGTGGTTAATTTCAAATAAGGTCTGATCCAATTAATATCGCTTAAACGTTTTTGATAATCATTTAAAGTAACAAGGTGATCTTTTCTCAATTTTAATGGGGCATGAGTCACAGTTTCTGAACTGATAACCCGTCCTAAGTAAGTTATGGGCGGATTGACTTGAATTTTCTCTGGGGCAATTTTTAAGCCTCTGTCTGTTAATGCCTGGGTCAAATCCTGGAGGACAGTTTATAAATGAGCTATATCAGGGTGAGCTATTAAAATATCATCCATATAGTGAATCATATACAGTTGTTCATATTTAGCCCTAATATCTTCTATAGCTGCATTAACAAAATTTTGACATAAAGTAGGGCTATTTTTCATTCCCTGGGGCAACACTTTCCATTGAAACCTTAAATGAGGCTGTTTAAAATTTTCTGCTGGTAAACTAAAGGCAAATCGCTTTTTATCCTCAGCATTTAAGGGGACGGTGAAAAAACAGTCTTGCAAATCAATTACAATAATATTATGTCCTTCTGGGATGGCTACTGGGGAAGGAAGCCCAGGTTGTAAGGCCCCCATATCTTCCATAGTGGCATTAATAGCTCTTAAATCTTGTAAAAGTCATCACTTGCCAGATTTTTTCTTAATTCCAAAAATAGGAGTATTCCAGGGGCTATTGGAGGGTTCAATATGTCCCAATTCTAGTTGTTCAGAAATTAACGTTTTAGCTGCCAGTAGTTTTTCTTTAGTCAGAGACCATTGTTCTACCCACACTGGGTTCTGAGATTTCCACGTAATGGGGTCGGCAGCAAAAACAATGGCCTCCATCAAAAATTTGGATACCCTAATCCAGTATGGGACTTTCAAGGAGCTGGGCAAATTGGCTCAATTATTCCTGTCTGCTGTTTACCTAACCCTTTTGAAGGGTCATAGCCCATTTGTAGCATTTGAAAAGTTACTTTATCATCAGGGCTAAAAAGTAACATGCCCATTTGAGACAGCACATGCCTCCCCCACAGCGAGCAGGGCAGTGAAGGAATCACATACGGTTGGAATGTTCCATGGATATCCTCAAATTGCCAATCTAAAATTTTTTTGCACTTTGAGCTACTGCAGGAGCTCTCCCAATGCCCACTAAGTTATTTGCAGTAGTATGTGTGGGCCAGGAATTGGGCCAGTCTTTCCCAGAAATACAGGAAACGTCTGCTCCTGTGTCTAATAGCCCTTCAATACACTGGCCACTGACAAGAATAGATTTCATGGGATGCTTTTTAGTAATTTCTGTTACCCAAAAAGCCATGTCACTAGACCCAAATCCTTTGTCCCGTCTTTCATTTTGAGTGGATGTTTTCCCAATTGCAGTATGAAAAAGCAAAAGTGAAAGTTGGGCTATTTTCTGTCCCTGATGTATTTGGAAAGTTTTAGTCGGGGGTAAAATCATTATCTGAATTTCTCCTGTATAATCTGAGTCAATTACTCCAGGAATAATTGTAAGGCCTTGTATACCTAAGGAACTTCTGCCTAGTATAATTCCTACCAGGCCTGTCGGTAATGGACCTTTTACTCCGGTAGGGATTTTTATAGTGGGGCTATCTGGTATTAATATTGTTGTGGTGGTGGAAATGAGGTCCAGTCCTGCGCTGCCTGGGGTTGCTTTGATGAGCTCTATGACAGGACGAAGGGAATGAATGGGTTCAGTGAGTCTGTCCCAATCATTGTTGGGGCCTGGGGCTGGCCCCTCAACCCGTTTCCCGACTGCTGGTTGGGGCCTAAAAAGGCTCCATTTCTATGGAATCTTGACCTATAGTCCCTTGCCCAATGATATCCTTTCTGGCAGTGAGGGCAAAGAGACCTAGCATTCATGGGCGGGGTGTGGGGGGGCAGGGTTTTGCGGAACAGATACAGCCGGTTGGGCCGGATTAGGCAGATAAGAACCGGGTGTTCTTTGAGGGCAGTCACGAAAAATGTGTCTCTCCTGGCCACAGGAAAAACAAGTTCTAGGGAATGCATTCCTGCCTTGGGTATTAGGAGCACCTTGTGGTGGCTTATTCTTGTTAGTAAAAAAAGATCGGACTGCCTGCTGATAAGAATTCCTTTTTACTGCTGCAGCTATAGCAACACCCTGTAGCATTGACGGTCCTACATCTGCACACTGTTTCATATAATCAGTTAGAGTTGCAGTTCTTCTAACAGGGCACAATATAGCCTGGCAGGTAGAATTAGCATTTTCAAAGGCCAAGTGTTTTGTTAATAATTTAGCTGCCTCAGAATCAGAAATTATTCTCTGGACAGCTTCTGAGAGTCATGAGACAAAGTCTTCAAATGGCTCTTCTGACTTTTGTTTAATATCAGATAGAGTGATACCTGATGCCTTACCATGGGGTAATGAACGCCAGGCAGCAAAGGCACAATCAGCCACCTGTTGTATAGCGGTTCTATCTAATTTCATCTGTTGGTCAAAGGAGGGGTAGTCAGCCCGCCCAGGTAACATAGTTTCAGTGATATGTTTAAGGTCTCCATTTTGGTTAGAAAAAGCATACATACAAGCGAAATCATCATATTCAGATTTCCAAAGTATAAAATGTCCTCCAGAAAGGCAGGCCCTAGCAATTGTTTTCCATTCTCAACGTGTTAACCATTGGCCTGCTAAATTTTCTACTAGCTGCATTGTATATGGGGCTTTAGGCCCATATGAAATACATGCATTTTTAAGTTATTTTACCAATTGAAAAGAAACAGGCTCCCACTTGATAGCCTTTTGTTCCCTTTCATTATTGTAAAAAATTAGAGGGAAAACAGCCTGAAGTTGGGGATCGAATTTCTCGCCAGGGGCAGAAAAGGCCTGTCTCCCTGGGATCAATATGGGAATTTTCCCACTTCGATAAGGAGGTGGCAGCAATGTTGTGGGTTTAATGGGACCTGTATGGCTTGGTATGGGAGGTGGTATGGGAGGTGGTGGCAATGGCATGGGTTCCATATCCTCTGCTCTGTACTCTGGAGCTCTTTGAACTGTTTGGTATTCAGAGGTTACATATGGATTAACTGGGAAGTTCTCCTGGGAATTCCTAGGGGCATATAGCCTGATAGGAGACGTTTCCCTTAAGCTCTTTGAAGCTGATGGCCTGACAGGGGAAGTTTCTCTTAGGCTTTTTGGGGCATCTTTGTTTAAGAGATGCCAATCTTCATCAGAGTGATATTTAGCTGCTATCTCGTCTAAATTCTCTTTTTCTTTTCGGGAAAGCTGATCTTGTTTCTCATCCCTGTCTTTAAGTTGTTCCTGAGTAATCATGGCTGCTAACATTTTTCTTAGTTGCCAATAGTCAGGCAGGTCTTCGTTTTTCTCATTTTCTTCGGGTTTAACTACAGTTTTGTCCTCATTTTCCTCTTTAAAAGTTACCTTTTTAGATTCAGGGGCCGGTTTAGCTACAACATTTTCTTCACTATCCCCTTTCAGATGTACTTTTTCTGAATCTGGGGCAGGGTCTAAGACACCTCTAATGATATTCCGTAAGGAAAAGGCATCATTAGGCACCTTTAGTGAGCCGTGTTTGGCATGGTAAGTTTTTAGCTGTTTTCCTACTTTCTCCCAGACATCTAAGGTAACAGTGCCTTCTTCTGGAAACCAGAGAGAGTGCTCTTGTACAAATGAAAAAAAAAAAAAAAAGATTGAATGGTACATTTTTAAACTTTGATTCCTCTTTTACTTAATAACTGTAAAATTACTCCTATGAAGAGCTGTCTTTCATTTGATTCAGTGTTACCCATGTCGGAAAATTAAGTACAATAGAAGATTTAATTTTAGCTTTCAAAAGATCAGGCTTTTAACTTCAGAAACCGTTTTTTCTCTCTAACTCTTTGACACTTTCAACACTTCCCACTCCTCCTCACCCTGTCTATTCTACAGGAGGGTCTGCAGCACCCTGAGTGGGGCCCTAGCCATCCCCAAAACTCAACACTGGGGGAACAATAGGGCTGGGGGACCTACCTTCGAATCGCCTGTCTTGGGCACCACATGCCAGGGTCCAGCCCTGGCAGATCCAGGGAGTTCTTAGGGGAGATGGTGCCGGCGATTACACTGGCTTTATTTAAATATTCATCAAAGATATAAAGAGTAATAGAATGAGGATAGCTCAGTAGGAAAATTCAGCAGAGAAAAGAGGCTGAGTAGCTTGGTTTACGCGGAAAATCAATATAATCTGTGACATCAGGTTAGCTCTGACCACGGAGGCCGCAGGCGCCCTCTCGAATAGCGGAAGGTGCCCCACTTTAGGCACCTTCTCGAGTGGGTCTTAGAAGCCCAGGCAAATAAATGGTCACAGGAGACCTCCGCGCTCCAGATGGAGACTCAGCCGGAATGGGAAAGAAAGAATGACATGGGGAGACCAAACTTTGGTGAGCAAGGCCTGTAGCTTTATTTTCAACAGGGGCTTTTATACCATAAGTTGTACATAGAGGATAATAGGGGGTGTGAAATCATGCAAAGTCAGCAGTCTTCTATCCTTATCGAAACCAGGGTTTCTTTCCTGCAAATTTATTGTATACAAATGATTTAGGTGATTTACATCATCTTCTGTCCAGAAGGCCTATTAACATTTTATGACTCTGACAAAGGTTTGTCAATCCATAATTCTTATTTTCTACGAGTAATTATTTTAAGGTTTGGTGCCATCCTCCGAAGGTGTTAGATAAAGTTGCATTCCTATAGGGCAGAAGTGCAGTGGGTTTACAACAAAGGAAAGAATTTATTACCTTAAGGGTCTAAAGTTGCTAACACCAAGGCCACTACTTATTTTTTTCTACATACCAAGTATATTAATTAATACACTTTCAAGGATACAATACAGGGGATGTGGAAACTTGGCAGCAAGCACTGGCTCATCAATGAAATCTTTTACCAGTTTTATTCTGTCAGCTTCTAACTCTCTGAGAGGCTCTAAGCTATTTGAATATCTTAGGCTTCCCGTGCCTCTCACAGCTGGGAGACTGTAAACAATCGTATGCATAGCTGTAGGAATCCAGGTAAACTTGTCAGGCAAGTTAGAGAGCTATCTAAGGGGTTTGGATTTAAACACTCTTAATTCCCAGGACTATATTAACTGGAGCTGTAAGTTAACTCCTGTTCAGAGACAGCGAGGTGGTGGTGGGGGACAGCCCCCAGTAAAGTCAGAGGTGAGAGCACAAAGCAATAAAGTCGGCAGATTCTGGTTTTGGGGGTAGATGCTCGAGAATATCCAGGGGGACTCCTGAGGTTCCTTCCCGCCTTTGCGTATGCTGAGCCTCCTTCCTCATGACCTTTGCCGGGGGGGAGTTCCTCAAGCTGGCTCCTGGCATTTAACACCCTTGATGCAACTCAAAAAGTTCCCAGACCTACCAGTCTCACTCGAGAGGAACACCAAGTTTCTCAGCACAACTTAATCTGAGCCTTAATCTCAACACCAGATGAGGCCCTCTTCCATTGCTCCGATGCCAGTGGAGTCCTGAGAGGCCCCTACCAACTCCACAGTATTCCTGACTTCACTGAGGTACCATGAGGAGCTCTCTGAAGTCACCGTCTCAAGTCAAGGGAACCCAGGGTTTCCTGCTGCAACTTGATAACGACCTTGAGATTCCCACTTCATTGCGTATTGAGGTCCGATTCCCCTGCCGTGACTCGCAACTTGAAAGGAGACTGGACTTCCCTGGGCCAACAGGAGAGGCTCCCTGAGTTCCCCGTCGTAAATTCAGACAAACCCAAGATGTCGCGCTGTAGCTCGAGAAAAACCACGAGATTCCCCCATCATTGCGAGATGAGGCCTTTCTTTTCCTGCAGGGCCTACAGAGCAATCCCGACTACCCTCTCAAAACTCCACAGGAGGCTTGACTCCCTTTAGGCCACTCAATGTGTTCAAAGAGATACCTGTGGCAATTCGAGAGGAGAGCGGAATTCTTTACCTAAACTCGAGACAAGGCCTGACTCGCCGGGTGAACCTTGAATGCAACCCCGAGATCCCTGTCGTCACTGGAGAGGAACACGGAGTTTTTGGACACAAGCCTAGATGCGGTCTATTTGCCCTGAAGTGACTCGAGAGCGATCACCAGGTCCCCTTCGCAACTTGAATGGAGATTGGACTTCCCTGGGGCACTGCGAGGGGCTCCCTGAGATCCCCGTCGTAACTCGAGAATACCACCACAACTCGAGAAAAATCACGGGGTTCCCCCGTCTTCGTGATATGAGGCCATTTCCCACTGCAGCATCTCTAGAGAAATCCCACTTTCCCTCTTGAAATTCGAAACGGTACTTGACACACTTGATGCAACTCAAAAAGTTACCCGACATACCAGTCTCACTCGAGAGGAACACCGAGTTTCCCAGGACAACTTAATCTGTGGCCCTTCTCTCCTGATTTCGACTTGAAGGTTGATTCCCCTGCTTTGTCTGGAAAGGGATCCCGACCTTCCTGTCACACCTCAGGAGGAGGCCGGTCTCACCTTGAAACCCGAGAGGAAGCCTCAGGGATCGTGCCACATTCTGAAAGACACCGGTTTCCCCGTCCACTCAAGGTAAGTCCTGATGCCCGGGCACCTCTTCTAATGTAACCATGAGGATGAAGAACAACACGAAGGGGCACAGAACCCCGGTTGCATCCTCCAGAAAAAGCTGCAGGTTCCAAATACAACTTGACAAGTGGCATGACACCACATGAACAACTCGAGAGGCAAGCGGAGTTCCATGCCTCAACACAAGACAAGGACTGAGTTCCCGGTTCCAACTCTGAAGAGACACCAAAATCGTGGTCAAAAATGAAGAGGAACCCTGAGGTTCCCACCTCAACTTGAGATGAGGCCCTATGCATCCCTGCAGCACTGCGTGAGGAATCCTGAGGTGCCCCTCGCAATGCCAAAGGAGATGCTACTTCCCTGAGGAGACGTGAACGGGTCCCCCAGGTCGACACAGAGCTAGAGAGGAACACTAAGCTTCCCGCCACAACTCCAGGCAAAGCACAAAATTCTCCCATGCACGCTCGAGGAGGCCCTTTTACGCTGCAGCATTTCCAAAGAAAACCCATGTTCCCTCTTGGAACTCGAAAGTGTACTTGACATGCTTCAGGAAACTCCAGAAGTTTCCCCAGATACCCGTCCCCACTCTAGAGGCATGCTGAATTTCCCACCACAAGTCAAGAACAGCCCCGATTTCCCCGCCTCAAGTCGAGATGAGGGTCAATTGCCCTGCTTTGCCTGGAAAGGAATGCCGACATCCCCATCGCACCTTGAGAGGAAGCTGGTATCTACTTGACACTAGAGGGGAACCCGGGGGACTTGTCACAGTTCAAAAGCCACGTATGTCCCCATCCACTCGAGATCAGGCCTGATTTCCTTGCACCGCTTCGAATGTCAGCTGAGAATCAACTCACAACATGAAGGGAGTTCTGATGCTCAGGTTGCTAATCCTAAAGCAGCCCCAGGTCCCAAATTTAACTCGTCTGGAGGCCTGAAAACCCGTTGACAACTCGAGAGGAAAGCAGTGTTCCATGCCTCCACACATGTCGAGACCTGACTCCTTGTTTGAAAAGGCATACACAGCCCGACACCCATGTCAGAACAGGAGAGGTCCCTGAGATTTCCACCTCGTCTCGGGATGTGGCCTTCTTCCATTGCACCAAACCCAGTGGAGTTCTGAGAGGCCCCTCCCAAGTCCACAGTATTCCTGACTTCCCATAGGCACCCTGAGAAGCTCCCTGAGGTCACCGTCACAAGTCAAGGGAAGCCAGGGTTTCCCGCTGCAACTCAAAAGCAGAAAAAAACTCGAAAGCAAGAAAGATCTCTAGATTCCCCCTTCAACGCGTCTTGAGGCCTGATTCCCCTGCCGTGACTCGAGAGCAATGCCACGCTCCCCCTCGCAACTCAAATGGAGACTGAACTTCCCTGGGGCCACACGAGAGGCTCCCTGAGTTCCCTGTTGTAACTCGATAAAACCCACCACGTCATGCCGCAGCTCGAAAAAAAAACATCGAGATTCCCCTGTCATCGTGAGATGAGCCCTTTTCTTTTCCTCAGGGCCTAGAGAGCAATCCCGAGTCCTCTCTCAAAACTCCACAGGAGGCTGACTCCCTTTAGGCCACGCAGTGGGCTCCAAGAGATACCCGTTGCAACTCGAGAGGAGAGCAGAGTTCTTTGCTTCCACTCGAGACGAGGCCCGACTCCCTGGGTGAACCTTGAATGGAACTCTGAGATCCCTGTTGCCAATGGAGAGGAACATGGAGTTTCTGGACACAAGCCTAGATGAGGACTATTTGCCCTGTAGTGACTTGTGAGCAATTCCCAGCTCCCCCTCGCAACTCAAATGGAGATTGAACTTCCCTGGGGCAACACGAGAGGCTCCCTGAGTCTCCTGTCATAACTCGAGAATCCCACTGCAACTCAAGAAAAACCATGAGTTTCCCCCGTAATCTCGAGATGAGGCCCTTTCCCACTGCAGCATCCCAAGTGAAATCCCACATTCCCTCTTGAAATTTGAAACATTACCTGACACCCATGATGCAACTCAAAAAGTTCCATGACATACCGTTCTCACTCGAGAGGAACACTGAGTTTCCCAGCACAACTTAATCTGATCCCCTTCTCCAGTCCTGATCTCCACATGAGAGTCGATTCCCCTGACTTTGTCTGGAAAGGGATCCCGACCTTCCCGTCGCACCTCAGAAGGAGGCCGTTCTCACATTGAAACTCGAGAGGAAGCCTCGTGGGTTGTGCCACATCCCGAAAGACACCAATTTCCCCGTCCACTCAAGATACGTCGCGATGCCCAGGGACCTCTTCAAATGTAACCCTGAGGATGAAGTCACAATAAGAAGGGGCACTGACACCCTAGTTGCATCATCTGGAAAAAGCCGCAGGTTCCAAATACAACTCGACAAGTGGCCTGTCACCCCGTGAACAACTCGAGAGGCAAGCGGAGTTCCATTCAACACAAGTCGAGGCCTGACTCTCCTGTTCCAACTCTGAAGAGACCCTGTGATCTAAGTCAGAAATAGAGAGGATCCCTGAGTTTCCCACCTCAACTCGAGATGAGGCCCTATTCATCCCTGCAGTGATGCAGGAGGAATCATGAGGTGCCCCTCGCAATGCCAAAGGAGATCTGACTGTCCCTAAGGAGACACGAGCAGTCCCCTAGGTCGACACGCAACTCGAGAGGAACCCTAAGCTTCCCACCACAACTCCACACAAACTACGAAATTCTCCCCTGCACGATTTAGGAGGCCTTTTTACACTGCAGCATGTCCAAAGAAAGCCCACGTTTCCCTTTGGACTGGAAAGGGTCCTCGACATGCTTTACAAAACTCCAGAAGTTTCCTGAGATACCCGTCTGCCAGGGTCCAGCCCCAGTGGATCCAGGGAAATTCGAAGGAAAGACGGTGTCAGAAAATACCCTGGCTTTAATTCGATATTAATTAGAGATATAAAGAGTAATAGAATGAGGATAGCTCAGCAGGAAAATTCAGTGGAGAAAAGAGGCTGAGTAGCTTGGTTTATGCGGGAAAGCAATAAAACTTCAAGACAAGAAGCTTGCATCACTTACGTATGCCGCAGGCGTCCTTCCATTCTCCCAAAGGAGAGGCGACACTGAGGCTTCCCCGGTCGGATCTTAGAAGCCCAGCAAAATTAGTAAGCTTGGTGGGCTCAGCACTCCAGATGGAAACTCAGCCAGAGTCTGAGAGAGAGAGACATGGGGAGACCAGTATTTCAAGGAACTGATCCCAATTCTTTATTTTCCACAGTCTGTTTTTATACACTGATGTGTTATTCAAAAGTCACGTGGGGTCAGCAGTCCTGACTTTTATTAAAGTCAGGTGCTTCAAACAAATGTATACAGAGGTCTTAGGGGTGTTACATCATCTTCTGGCCAGGGGAGGCCTGCTGACAATTTATGACCCTCTCTTTGTGACAGTGGTCAGTCAACACTTATTTCTCCAGGGGTGATTATTCTTAAAACAGATGCCACCCAAATAAAGTTACATTCCTATTCCTATAGGATGAGGGTGTAGTGGGTTTTAATTAAGGAAAGAATTTCCTTAGCCTAAGGTCTAACATGATTTATATCAAAGGTTAATACTTATTTCTTCTATATATTCATTAATGTGTGTAAAGGCAGGGGATGTGGACACTTAGCAGCAAACATTGGCTCAACAAATAAAAAACCCTTCACCAATACAATTTCTAATCAGCCCACTATACTTATACTAATAGTTTTCTAACTTCTCTAAGGAACCTGTTTTTAGAAGATTTAAAGCATCTCGTGCCTCTCAGGGTTGGGAGGCTGTGACAAATCACATGTGGCCGGACAAGCCTGTCAGGCAGGCTGGAGAACCTTCAGAGGAGTTTGTAAGTTAGAAACAATCCTGTCACGCCCAGGAATTATTATTAACTGGAGCTTTAAGTTAACTCCTTCTCCGAAAGAGGTGGTGGGGGACAGCCCCCGGTAAAATCAGAGGTGTAGGTGGGAGCACAAAGTAGTAAAGTAGGCAGGCTCTGGTTTTGGGGGTAGATGCTCGAGAATTTCCAGGGGGACTCCTGAGGCTCAATCCTGCCTTTGCATATGTCGAGCCTCCTTCCTCATGACCTTTGCCATGGGTGGACCGCCTCATACTGGCCCCCAATACCCGTCCCCACTCAAGAGGAACGCTGAGTTTCCGAACACAAGTCAAGAAGACCGCCGTATTCCCTGCCTCAAGTCAAGACGAGGGTCGATTACCCTGCTTGGCCTGGAAAGGAATGCTGATGTCTGCATCGCACCTGAGGAGGAGGCTGGTATCTACATGACACTGGAAGGGAACCTGGGGGCCTTGTCACAATTTGAAAGCCACGTATTTCCCCATCCACTCGATATCAGGCCTGAATCCCTTTCACAGATTCGAATGTCAGACAAGAATCAACTCACAACACGAAGGGATTTCTGATGCCCAGGTTGCTAATCTGAAAAGAGCCCCAGGTCCCAAATTCAACTCGGCTGGAGACCTGAAACCCCTTTGACAACTCGAGAGGAAAGCAGAGTTCCATGCCTCCACACACATTGAGACCTGACGCCCTGTTTGAAACGGCATATACAGCCCAAGCTCCACATCAGAACAGGAGAGGAACACTGAGGTTCCCGCCTCAACTCGAGATGAGGCCCTCTTCCATTGCACCAAACACAGTGGAGGCCAGATAGTCCCCTCCGAACTCCACAGTATTCCTGACTTCCCATAGGCACCCTGAGAAGCTCCCTGAGGTCACAGTCACAAGTTGAGGGAACCCACGGTTTCCTGCCGCAACTCGAGAAAGACCTCGAGATTCCCCCATAAACGCGTCTTGAGGCCTGATTCCCCTGCTGTGACTCAGCAATGCCGCCCTACTCCTCCCAACTTAAATGGAGACTGGACTTCCCTGGAGCGACACCAGAGGCTCCCTGAGTTCCACATCATGACTCGAGAGAAACCCCACATGTTGCGCCACAGATCGAAAAAAAACCATGAGATTCCCGCATCATCCCGAGATGCCTTTCTTTTCCTGCAGGGCATAGACAGCAATCCCGTGTCTTCTCTCAATACTCCACAGGAGGCTTGACTCACTTTAGGCCACTCAATGGGCTCCAAGAGATACCCGTCACAACTCGAGAGGAGAGCGGAATTCTTTGCTTCCACTCGAGACGAGGCCTGACTCCCCAGGTGAACCTTGAATACAACAATGAGATCCCTGTCACCATTGGAGAGGAACACGGAGTTTCTGGACACAACCCCAGATGAGGTCTATTTGCCCTGCAGTGACTCGAGTGCAATCACCAGCTCCCCTTCGCACCTCAAATGGAGATTGGACTTCCCTGGGGACACACGAGAGGATCCCTGAGTTCCCCGTTGTACCTCGAGAGAAACCCCACACGTCAGGCCACAGCTCGAAAAAAAACCACGAGATTCCCCCGTCATCATGAGACGAGGCCCTTCAATTCATGCAGGGACTAGAGAGCAATCCTGAGTCCTCTCTCAAAACTCCATAGGAGGCTTGAATCCCTTTCGAACACTCAGTGGGCTACAAGAGATACCCGTCGCAACTCGAAAGGAGAGCAGAATTCTTTGCTTCCACTTGAGACGAGGCCTGACTCCCAGAGTGAAACTTCAACGCAACCCTGAGATCCCTGTCGCCCCTGGAGAGGAACATGCAGTTTCTGGACACAACACTAGATGAGCTCTATTTGTCCTGCAGTGACTCGATAGCAATCCCCAGCTCCCCCTCGCACCTCGAATGGAGATTTGACTTCCCTGGGGCAACACGAGAGGCTCCCTGGGTTCCCCGTCGTAACTCGAGAATCCCGCTGCAACTCGAGAAAACCCATGAGGTTCCCTGTCATCGTCAGATGATGCCCCTTTCTGCTGCAGCATCTCAAGAGAAATCCCACACTCCCTCTTGAAATTCGATATGGTACTTGACATGCTTGATGCGACTCAAAAAGTTCTCCTACATACCGTTCTCACTATAGCGGAACACCGAGTTTCCCAGCACAACTTATTCTGAGCCCCTTCTGCCCTCCTGATCTTGACATGAGGGTCGATTCCCCTGCTTCGTCTGGAAAGGGATCCCAACCTTCCCGTTGCACCTAGGAGGAGGCCGGTCTCACATTGATCCTCAAGAGGAAGCCTCGTGGGTCGTGCCACATACCAAAAGACATCAATTTCCTCATCCACTCAGGATAAGTCCCGATGCCCTGGCACCTCTTCAAATGTAACCCTAAGGATGAAGTCACAACACGAGGGGGCACTGACACCCCAGTTGTATCGTCTGGAAAAAGCCTCAGGTTCCAAATACCACTTGACAAGTGGCCTGTCACCCCATGAACAACTCGAGAGGCAAGTGGAGTTCCATTCCTCAACACAAGACAAGGCCTGACTCTCGGTTCCAACTCTGCAGAGACCCTGCGATCATAGTCAGAAATGGAGAGGAACCCGGAGGTTCCCACCTCAACTCGAGATGAGGCCCTATTCATCCTTGCAGCAATGTGCGAGGAATCCCGAGGTGCCCCTCGCAGCACCAAAGCAGATCTGACTTCCCTGAGGAGACATGAGCAGTCCTCCAGGTCGACACACAACTCGAGAGGAACCCTAAGCTTCTCCACAACTCCATGCAAACTATGAAATTCTCCCCTGCATGCTTGAGGAGGCCCTTTTACGCTGCAGCATTTCTAAAGAAAGCCTACATTTCTCTTGGAACTCTAAAGGGTCCTCAACACGCTTTACAAAACTCCAGAAGTTTCCCGAGATACCCGTCCCCACTCGAAAGGAACGCTGAGTTTCCTGCCACAAGTCAAGAAGAGCGCCATTTTCCCCACCTCAATTCGAGATGAGGGTCTATTGCCCTGCTTCACCTGGAAAGGAATGCGGACATCCCTGTCGCACCTCGAGAGGAGGCTGGTATCTACTTGACACTGGAGGGGAACCAGAGGGCCTTGTCACAATTCGAAAGCCACATATTTCCCCATCCACTGGAGATCAGGCCTGACTCCCTTGCACCGATTCAAATGTCAGCCAAGAATCAACTCACAACACGAAGGGAGTTCTGATGCCTTTGTTGCTAATGTGAAAAGAGCCCCAGGTCCCATATTCCACTCGGACGGAGGCATGAAACCCCTAGACAACTCGAGAGGAAAGCAGAATTCCATGCCTCCACACACATTGAGACCTGACTCCCTGTTTGAAACGGCATACACAGCCCGAGACCCACGTCAGAACAGGAGAGGAACCCTGAGGTTCCCGCCTCAACTCGAGATGAAGCCCTCTTCCATTGCACCGACCCTAATGGAGTCCCGAGAGGCCCCTCCCAAATCCACAGTATTCCTGACTACCCATAGGCACCCTGATAAGCTCCCTAAGGTCACTGTCAAAAGTCGAGGGAACCCAAGGTTTCCTGCCGCAACTCGAGAAAGACCTCGAGATTCCCCCTTCAACACGTCTTGAGACTGATTCCCCTGCTGTGACTCAAGAGCAATGCCGCACTCCCCCTCGAAATTTGAATGGAGACTGGACTTCCCTGGGGCCACACAAGAGGCTCCCTGAGTTCCCCATCGTAACTCAAGAGAAACCCCATACATCACGCTGCAGCTTGAAATAAACCACGAATTCCCCTGTCATCGTGAGATGAGGCCCATCTTTTCCTGCAGGGCCTAGAGAGCAATCCTGAGTCCTCTCTCAAAAATGCACAGTAGTCTTGACTCCTTTAGGCCACTCAATGAGCTCTAAGAGATACTGGTCGAAACTCGAGAGGAGAGCGGAGTTCTTTACTTCCACTCGAGACGAGGCCTGACTCCCCAGGTGAACCTTGAATGCAGCCCCGAGATCCCTGTCACCACTGGAGAGGAACACGGAATTTCTGGACACAAGCCTCAGATCAGATCAGATCAGTCGCTCAGTTGTGTCCGACTCTTTGGGACCCCATGAATCGCAGTGCACCAGGCCTCCCTGTCCATCACCAACTCCCAGAGTTCACTGAGAGTCATGTCCATCGAGTCAGTGATGCCATCCAGCCATCTCATCCTCTGTTGTCCACTTCTACTCTTGCCCCCAATCCTTCCCAGCAACAGAGTCTTTTCCAATGAGTCAACTCTTCGCATGAGGTGGCCAAAGTACTGGAATTTCAGCTTTAGCATCATTCCTTCCAAAGAAATCCCAGGGCTGATCTCCTTCAGAATGGACTGGTTGGATCTCCTTGCATTCCAAGGGACTCTCAAGAGTCTTCTCCAACATCACAGTTCAAAAGCATCAATTCTTTGGCGCTCAGCCTTCTTCACAGTCCAACTCTCACAACCATACATGACTACAGGAAAAACCATAACCTTGACTAGACGGACCTTTGTTGGCAAAGTAATGTCTCTGCCATTGAATATGCTGTCTAGGTTGGTCATAACTTTCCTTCCAAGGAGTAAGCGTCTTTTAATTTCATGGCTGCAGTCACCATTTGTAGTGATTTTGGAGCCCAGAAAAATAAAGTCTGACACTTTCCACTGTTTCCCCATCTATTTCTCATGAAGTGATGGGACCAGAATCCACGATCTTTGTTTTCTGAATGTTGAGCTTTAAGCCAAATTTTTCACTCTCTACTTTTACTTTCATCAAGAGGCTTTTTAATTTCTCTTCACTTTCTGCCATAAGGGTGGTGTCATCTGCATATCTGAGGTTATTGATATTTCTCCTGGAAATCTTGATTCCAGTTTGTGTTTCTTCCAGTCCAGCATTTCTCATGATGTACTCTGCATACAAGTTAAATAAACAGGGTGACAATATACAGCCTTGACGAACTCCTTTTCCTATTTGGAACCAGTCTGTTGTTCCATGTCCAGTTCTAACTGTTGCTTCCTGACCTGCATACAAATTTCTCAAGAGGCAGATCAGGGCATCAGAGGGCAAACACACTGAAACCATACTCACAGAAAACTAGTCAATCTAATCACACTAGGACCACAGCCTTGCCTAACTCAATGAAACTAAGCCATGCCCGTGGGGCAACCCAAGACGGGCAGGTCATGGTGGAGAGATCTGACAGAATGTGGTCCACTGGAGAAGGGAAGGGCAAACCACTTCAGTATTCTTGCCTTGAGAACCCCATGAACGTATGAAAAGGCAAAATGATAGGATACTGAAAAAGAAACTCCCAAGGTCAGTAGGTGCCCAACATGCTACTGGAGATCAGTGGAGAAATAACTCCAGAAAGAATGAAGGGATGGATCCAAAGCAAAAAGAATACCAAGCTCTGGATGTGACTGGTGATAGAAGAAATGTCCGATGCTGTAAAAAGCAATATTGCAAAGGAACCTGGAAGGTCAGGTCCATGAATCAAGGCAAATTGGAAGTGGTCAAACAGGAGATGGCAAGAGTGAACATCAACATTCTAGGAATCAGCAAACTGAAATGGACTGGAATGGGTGAATTTAACTCAGATGACCATTATATCTACTACTTCGGGCAAGAATCCCTCAGAAGAAATGGAGTGGTCATCATGGTCAACAAGAGAGTCTGAAATGCAGTACTTGGATGCAATCTCAAAAATGACAGAATGATCTCTGTTTGTTTCCAAGGCAAACCATTCAATACCACAGTAATCCAAGTCTATGTCCCAACCATTAATGCTGAAAAAGCTGAAGTTGAACGGTTCTATGAAGACCTACAAGACCTTTTAGAACTAACACCCCCAAAAGATGCCATTTTCATTATAGGGGACTGGAATGCAAAAGTAGGAAGTCAAGAAAAACCTGGAGTACCAGGCAAATTTGGCCTTGGAATACAGAATGAAGCAGGGCAAAGACTAATAGAGTTTTGCCAAGAAAATGCACTGGTCATAGCAAACACCCTCTTCCAACAACACAAGAGAAGACTCTATACATGGATATCACCAGATGGTCAACACCGAAATCAGACTGATTATATTCTTGGCAGCCAAAGATGGAGAAGCTCTGTACAGTCAGCAAAAACAAGACCAGGAGCTGATTGTGGCTTAGACCATGAACTATTTATTGCCATATTCAGACTTAAATTGAAGAAAGTAGAGAAAACCACTAGACAATTCAGGCATGACACAAGCCTAGATGAGGTCTATTTGCCCTGCAGTGACTCGAGAGCAATCCTCAGCACCCCCTCGAAACTCGAAAGGAGATTGGATTTCCCTGGGCCAACACGAGAGGCTCCCTGAGTTCCCCATTGTAACTCGAGAATCCCGCCACAACTCCAGAAAAACCAGGAGGTTCCCCCGTCATCGCGAGATGAGGCCCTATCCCGATGTAGTGTCTCAAGGGAAATCCCACGTTCCCTCTTGAAATTCGAAATGGTACTTGACACCTTTGATGGAACTCAAAATGTTCGCTGACATACCAGTCTCACTCGAGAGGAACACCGAGTTTCCCGGCACCACTTCATCTGAGCCCCTTCTCCTCTCCTGATCTCGACATGAGGGTCGATTCCCCTGCTTTGCCTGGAAAGGGATCCAGATCTTCTTGTCACACCTCAGAAGGAGGCCGTTCTCACATTGAAACTCGAGAGGAAGCCTCATGGGTCGTGCCACATTCCGAAAGACACCGATTTCCCCGTCCACTCAAGATAAGTCCCGATGCCCGGGCACCTCTTTGAATGTAACCCTGAGGATGAAGTCACCACACGAAGGGGCACTGACACCCCAGTTGCATCGTCTGCAAAAAGCCACAGGTTCCAAAAACAACTTGACAAGTGGCCTGTCACCCCGTGAACAACTCGAGAGGCAAGTGGAGTTCCATTCCTCAACACAAGACGAGGCCAGACTCTCCTGTTCCAAGTCTGCAGAGACCCTGCAATCGAAGTAAAAAATGGAGAGGAACCCTAAGGTTCCTGCCTCAACTCGAGATGAGGCCTTATTCATCCCTGCAGTGATGCTCGAGGAATCCCCAGGTGCCACTCGCAATGCCAAAGGAGATATGACTTCCCTGAGGAGACACAAGTGGTCCCCCAGGTCTACACACAACTCGAGAGGATCCCTAGGCTTCCCGCCAAATTCCACGCAAGCTACGAAATTCTCCTCTCCATGATTGAGGAGGCCTTTTTATGCTGCCGCATTTTCAAAGAATGCCCATGTTTCCCTTGGACCTCGAAAGGGTCCTTGACACACTTTATGAAACTCCAGAAGCTTCCCTAGATACCCATCCCCACTCAAGAAGTACTCTGAGTTTCCCACCGCAAGTCAGTAAGAGCCCCGTTTTCCTCACCTCAAGTCGAAATGACGGTCGATTGCCCTGCTTTTCCTGGAAAGGAATGCCGACATCCCCGTTGCACTTCGAGAGGAGGCTGGTATCTACTTGACACTGGAGGAGAACCTGGGGGGCTTATCAAAATTTGAAAGCAACGTATTTTCCCATCCACTCGAAATCAGGCCTGATTTCCTTGGACCGATTCGAACGTCAGCCAAGAATCAACTCACAACACGAAGGGAGTTCTGATGTCCCGGTTGCTAATACAAAAAGATCCCCAGGTCCCAAATTCAACTCGGCTGGAGGCCTGAAAGCGCTTTGACACCTCGAGAGGACAGCAGAGTTCCATGCTTCCACACACGTCGAGACCAGACTCCCTGTTTGAAACGGCATACAGAGCCCGAGACCCACGTCAGAACAGGAGAGGAACCCTGAGGTTCCCATCTCAACTCGAGATGAGGCCCTCTTCCAATGCACAAACCCAGTGGAGTTCAGAGAGGACCTTCCCAGTTCCACAGTATTCCTGACTTCCCATCGGCACCCTGAGAAGCTCCCTGAGGTCACTGTCACAAGTCGAGGGAACTCAGGGTTTCCTGCCCTGACTCGAGAAAGACCTCGAGATTCCAGTTTCAACGTGTCTTGAGGCTGTATTCCCCTGCCATGACTCGAAAACAATGCCGTGCTCCCCCTCACAACTCAAAGGAGAATGGACTTCCCTGGGACCACACAAGAGGCTCTGTGAGTTCCCCATCATAACTCGAGAGAAACCCCACACATCGCGCCGCAGCTCGAAAAAAACCACAAGATTCCCCCATCATCGCGAGATGAGGCCCTTCTTTTCCTGCAGGGTCTAGAGAGCAATTCCGAGTTCTCTCTCAAAACTCCACATGAGGCTTAACTCCCTTTAGGCCACTCAGTGGGCTCCAAGAGATACTCGTCGCAACTCGAGAGGAGAGCAGACTTCATTGCTTCTACTCGAGACGAGTCCTGACTCCCCGGGTTAACCTTGAATGCAAATCCGAGGTCCCTGTCTCCACTGGAGAGGAACATGCAGTTTCGGGACACAACCCTAGTTGAGGTCTATTTGCCGTGCAGTGACTTGAGATCGATCCCCAACTCCCCTTCACAACTTGAGATTGGATTTCCCTGGCGCAACACGAGAGGCTCCCTAAGTTCCCTGTCATAACTCGAGAATCCTGCCACAACTCGAGAAAAACCACGAGGTTCCCCCATCATCGCGAGATGAGGCCTTTTCCCGCTGCAGCATCACAAGAGAAATACCACGTTCCATCTTGAAATTCGAAACGGTATTTGACAACTTTGATGCAACTCAAAAAGTTCCCCGACATACCATTCTCACTTGAGAGGAACACCGAGTTTCCCAGCACATCTTAATTTGAGCCCCTTCTCCCCTCCTGATCTCGACGTGAGGGTTGATTCCCCTGCTTTGTCTGGAAAGGGATCCAGACCTTCCCGTCGCACCTCAGGAGGAGGTCAGTCTCACATTGAAACATGAGAGGAAGCCTCGTGGGTCGTGCCACATTCCGAAAGACACCGATTTCCCTGTCCACTCAAGATAAGGCCCAATGCCTGGGCACCTCTTCGAATGTAACCCTCAGGATGAAGTCACAACCCGAAGGGGCACTGACACCCCAGTTGCGTCATCTGGAAAAAGCCGCAGGTTCCAAATACAACTTGACAAGTGGCCTGTAACCCCATGAACACCTCAAGAGGCAAGCAGAGTTCCATTACTCAACACAAGACGAGGCCTGACTCTCCTGTTCCAAGTCTGCAGAGACCCTGCAATTGAAGTCAGAAATGGAAAGGAACCCTGATGTTCCAGCCTCAACTTGAGATGAGGCCCTATTCATCCCTGCAGCGATGAGTGAGGAATCCCGATGTTCCCCTCGCAATGCCAAAGGAGATCTGACTTCCATGATGAGACAGGAGTGGTCCCCCAGGTTGACATGCAACTCGAGAGGAACCCTAGGCTTTCCACAACAACTCCACTCAAACTTCGAAATTCTCCCCTGCACGCCTGAGGAGGCCCTTTTACGCTGCAGCATTTCCAAAGAAAGTCCACGTTTCCTTTGGAACTCGAAAGGGTCCTCGACATGCTTTACGAAACTCCAGAAGTTTCCTGAGATACCTGTCCCACTGGACAGGAATGCAGAGTTTCCCGCCACAAGTCAAGAAGAGCCCCGTTTTCCCCTCCTCAAGTCGAGATGAGAGTCGATTACCCTGCTTGCCCTGGAAAAGAATGCCGACATCCCCGTCGCACCTCAAGAGGAGGCTGGTATCTACTTTACACTGGAGGGGAACCTGGGGGTCTTGTCACAGTTCGAAAGCCACGTATTTCCCCATCCACTAGAGATCAGACCTGATTCCATTGCACCAATTCAAATGTCAGCCAAGTATCAACTCACAACACGTAGGGACTTCTGATGTCCTGGTTGCTAATTTGAAAAAAGTCCCAGCTCCCAAAATCAACTCGCCTGGAAGCCTGAAACCCCTTTGACAACTCGAGAGGAAAGCAGAGTTCCATGCCTCCACACACTTCGAGACCAGACTCCCTGTTTGAAACGGCATACACAGTCCGAGACCCATGTCAGAACAAGAGAGGAACCCTGAGGTTCCCGCTTCAACTCGAGATGAGTCCCTCTTCCATTGCATCTACCCCAGTGGAGTCCCAAGAGGTCCTCCAAACTCCAAAGTGTTCCTGACTTCCCATAGCCACAATGAGAAGCTCCCTGAGGTCACCATCACAAGTCGAGGGAACCCAGGTTTTCCTTCCGCAACTCGAGAAATACCTCAAGATTCCTCCTTCATCGCGTTTGAGGACCGATTCCCCTTCCGTGACTTGTGAGCAAAGGCGGGCTCCCCCTTGCAACTCAAATGGAGACTGGACTTCCCTGGGGCGACAGGAGAGGTTCCCTGTGTTCTTCATTGTAACTCGAGAGACTCCCCACACGCTGCGCTGAAGCTCGAGAAAAACCATGAGATTCCCCCGTCATCGTGAGATGAGGCCCTTCTTTTCCTGCAGGGCCTAGAGAGCAATCCTGAGTCCCCTCTCAAAACTCCACTGGAGGCTTGATTCCCTTTAGGCCACTCAATGGGCTCCAAGAGATACCTGTCACAACTCGAGAGGAGAGCGGACTTCTTTGCACTGATAACGGGACTGATCATGCACTGATCACGTGGCTATCATGCACTGATCACGTAGCTATATGCACTGATCACGTGACAGATCATGCACTGATCAGGTGGCTATCATGCACTGATCAGGTGGCTATCATGCACTGATCATGTGGCTGATCATGGACTGATCGAGTGACTGATCATACACTGATCACGTCGCTATCATGCATTGATCACATGACTTCCCATGCACTGATTACGTGGATGACCATACACTGATCACGTGACAGATCATGCACTGATCACGTGACTGATCATGCACTGATCAGTTGGCTATCATGCACTGATCACATGGCTATCATGCACTGATCACGTGGCTGATTATACACTGATCACGTGACTGCGCATGCACTGATCACGTTGCTGATCATACACTGATCGCGTGGCTGATCATGCACTGATCACGTGGCTGATCATGCACTGATCACATGGCTATCATGCACTAATCTCGTTGCAGTTCATGAACTTATCACGTGACTGAGCATTCAGTGATCACATGTCCGAATGGTGCTGATCATGTCACTGATCAAGTGCTGATCACGTGGCTATCATGCATTGATGATGTGCCTCAGTTGGCAATAATGAAAGAGCTGAGCAGGCAGGAATCACGCAGCTCAGCTGGCAATTGTCAAGCAGATGAGCAGGCAGGAATCACGCAGCTCAGCAGGCCCTGTTCACGTTACTGTGCAGGCACTGATCACGTGGCTGATCAAGTACTGATCACGTGAATGAGCATGCACTGATCACGTGGCTATCATGCAGTGATCACGTGACTGAATCGCGCTGATCATGTGACTGATCATGTGGCTATCATGCACTGATGATGTGCCTCAGGACGCAATAATCAAGAGCTGAGCAGGCACGAATCACGCAATCAGCAGGCAATAATCATGGAGCTTAGCTGTGACGCATCATGGTGCTCAGCTGGAAATTGTCAAGCAGATGAGCAGACAGGAATCATGCAGCTCAGCTGGCAATTGTCCAGGAGATGAGCAGCAGGAATCATGCAGCTCAGCAGTCCCTGATCACGTGACTGCCCATGCACTGATCACGTGGATGATCATGCACTGATCACGTGACTGATAATGCACTGATCACGTGGCTATCATGCAATGATCACGTGGCTATCATGCACGGATCACGTGACTGCTCATGCAATAGTTACCTGGATGTTCATACACTGATCATGTAACTGATCATGCACTGATCACGTGACTGAACATGCACTGATCACCTGGCTATCATGCACTGATCACGTGGATATCATGCACTGATTTTGTGGCTGATCATACACTGATCACGTGACTGATCATGCACTGATCACGTCGCTGATCCTGAACTGATCAGGTGACTGAGCATGTAGTGAGCACGTGAATGAATGGGACTGATCATGTGACTGATCATGCGCTTATCACGTGGCTATCATGCACTGATGATGTGCCTCAGGAGGCAATAATCAAAGATCTGAGCAGGCACGAATCACGCAATCAGCAGGCAATAATCATGGAGCTCAGCTGTGACGAATCATGCTGCTCAACTGGCAATAATCAAGCAACTCAGCAGGCAGGAATCACACAACTCAGCTGGCAATTGTCAAGCAGATGAGCAGGCAGGAATCACACAGCTCAGCTGGCAATTGTCAAGCAGATGAGCAGGCAGGAATCACGTAGCTCAGCAGGCCGTGATTATGTGACAGATCATGCACTGATCACGTGACTGATCATGCACTGATCACGTGGCTATCATGCACTGATTATGTGGCTATCATGTACTGCTCACCTGACTGACCATGCACTGATCACGTGGCTATCATGCACTGATCACGTGGCTATCATGTACTGCTCACGTGGCTGATCATGCACTGATCAAGTGGACGATCATACACTGATCACGTGACTGATAATGCACTGATCACGTGGCTATCATGTACTGATCACGTGGCTATCATGCACGGATCACGTGACTGCTCATGCAATGGTTACCTGGATGTTCATACACTGATCATGTAACTGATCATGCACTGATCACGTGACTGAACATGCACTGATAAAGTGGCTATCATGCAATGTTCACGTGGCTGATCATTCACTGATCATGTGACTGCCCATGCACTGATCACGTGGATGATCATACACTGATCACATGACTGATCATGCACTGATCAGATGGCTGATCATACACGGATAAGGTGACTGATCATGCACTCATCACGTGGCTATCATCCACTGATCAAGTGACTGCGCAAGCACTGATCAAGTGGATGATCATACACTGATCATGTGACTGCGCATGCACTGATCATGTAAATGATCATGCACTTATAACGTGGCTATCATGCACTGATCACGTTGCTGATCATGCACTTATCACGTGACTGATTAGGCAATGATCACGTGACTATCATGCACTGATCACGTGGCTGATCATACACTGATCACATGACAGATCATGCACTGATTACCTGGATGATCATACATTGATCATGTGACAGATCATGCACTGATCACGTGACTGATCATGCACTGATCAGGTGGCTATCATGCACTGATCACGTGTCTATCATGCACTGATCACGTGACTGCACATGGACTGATCACGTGGCTGATCCTACACTGATCACTTGGCTGATCATGAACTGATCACATGACTGAGCATGCAGTGGTCACGTGTCTGAATGGTGCTGTTCATGTGACTAATCATGTGCTGATCACGTGGCTATCATGCACTGATGATGTGCCTCAGGAGGCAATAATCAAAGAGCTGAGCAGGCACGAATCACGCAATCAGCAGGCAATAATGGACCTCAGCTGGGGGAATCATGCTGCTCAGCTGGCAATAATCAAGCAGCTGAGAAGGCAGGAATCACAGGGCTCAGCTGGCAATTGTCAAGCAGATGAGCAGACAGAAATCAAGCAACTCAGCTGGCAATTATCAAGCAAATGAGCAGGTAGGATTCACACAGCTCAGCTGCCAGTTATCAAGCAGATGAGCAGGCAGGAATCCCACAGCTCAGCTGGCAATTATCAAGCACATGAGCAGGCAGGAATCAAGCAACTCAGCTGGCAATTATCAAGCAAATGAGCAGGTAGGATTCACACAGCTCAGCTGCCAGTTATCAAGCAGATGAGCAGGCAGGAATCCCGCAGCTCAGCTGGCAATAATCAAGCAGATGAGCAGTCAGGTATCACGCAGCTCAGCTGGCAATTATGAAGCAGATGAGCAGGCAGGAATCACGCAGCTCAGCTGGCAATTGTCAAGCAGATGAGCAGGCAGGAATCACGCAGCTCAGCAGGCCCTGTTCACGTGACTGAGCATCCACAGATCACGTGGCTATCTTGCAGTGATCACGTGACTGAATGGTGCTGATCATGTGACTGATCATGGGCTGATCACGTGGCTCTCATGCACTGATGATGTGCCTCAGGAAGCAATAAACAAAGAGCTGAGCCGGCACGAATCACGCAATGAACAGGCAATAATCATGGAACTCAGCTGTGGCAAATCGTGCTTCTCAGCAGGCAATAATCAAGCAGATGAGCAGGCAGGAATCACGCAGCTCAGCTGGCAATTATCAAACAGATGAGCAGGTGGGAATCACGCAGCTCAGCTGGCAATTGTCAAGCAGATGAGCAGGAGGGATTCACGCAGCTCAGCAGGCCCTGTTCACGTGACTGTGCAAACACTGATCACGTGGCTGATCAAGTACTGATCATGTGACTGAGCATCCACAGATCACGTGGCTATCATGCAGTGATTATGTGACCGAATGGTGCTGATCATGTGACTGATCATGGGCTGATCTCATGGCTATCATTCACTGATCACGTGACTGATCATGCACTGATCATGTGGCTGATCATGCACTGATGAAGTGGCTGATCATGCACTGATCACGTGGCTATCATGCACTGATTACGTGGCTATCATGTACTGCTCACCTGACTGACCATGCACTGATCACGTGACTGCGCATGCACTGATCATGTAAATGATCATGCACTTATAATGTGGCTATCTTGTTCTGATCACTTGGCTGATCATGCACTGTTCATGCACTGATCACGTGACTGATCATGCACTGATCGCATACCTATCATGCACTGATATCGTGACTGATCATGCAGAGATCACGTGGCTATCTTGCACTGATCACGTGGCTGAAAATACACTGATCACGTGACTGATCATGCACTGATCACCTGGCTATCATGCACTGATTACGTGGGTATCTTGCACTGATCACGTGACTGGTCATACACTGATCACAAGACTGATCATGCACTGATCACCAGGCTATCATGCACCGATCACGTAGCTGATCATGCACTGATCACGTGACTGATCATGCACTGATCACATGACTGCCCATGCACAGATCACGTGGATGATCATACACTGATCGGTGACTGACAATGCACTGATCACCTGGCTATCATGCACTGATTACGTGGCTATTGTGCACTGATCACGTGGCTGATCATACACTGATCATGAGACTGCTCATGCACTGATCACCAGGCTATCATGCACTGATCACGTAGCTGATCATGCACTGATCACGTGACTGATCATGCATTGATCGAGTAGCTATCATGCACTGATAACATGACTGTGCATGCACTGATCACGTGACTGATCATGCACTGATCACGTGACTGATCATGCACTGATCATGTGGCTGATCATGCACAGATAACGTGGCTGATCATGCACAGATCACGTGACTTATCATGCACTGATCACGTGGCTATCATGCACTGATCACGTGAGTGCACATACACTTATAACATGGATGATCATACTCTGATCACGTGACTGCGAGTGCACTGATCATGCCAATGATCATGCACTAAAAACGTGGCTATCAGGCTCTGATCACGTGGCTGATCATGCACTGATCTCGTGACTGCTCATGCACTGATCACGTGGCTATCATGCACTGATCAGGTGGCTGATCGCGAGTGATCACGTGACTGATCATGCACTGATCACGTGGCTATCATGCACTGATCACGTGGCTATCATGTACTGCTGACGTGGCTGATCATACACTGATCACGTGACTGATCATGCACTGATCACGAGACTGTTCATGCACTGATCTTGTGACTGCGAATGCACTGATCACCGGGATGATCATACACTGATCTTGTGACAGATCATGCACTGATCACGTGAGTGATCATGCACTGATCAGGTGGCTATCGTGCACTGATCAAGTGGCTATCATGCACTGATCACGTGACTGCCTATGCACTGATCACGTAGCTGATCATACACTGATCATGTGGCTGATCATGAACTGATCACGTGACTGAGCATGCAGTGATCACGTGTCTGAATGGTGCTGATCATATGACTGATCATGCGCTGATTACGTGGCTATCATGCACTGATGAAGTGCCTCAGGAGGAAATAATCAAAGAGCTGAGCAGGCACGAATCACCCAATCAGCAGGCAATAATCATGGACCTCAGCTTGGGGAATCATGCTGCTCTGCTGGCAATAATCATACAGATGAGCAGGCATGTATCATGCAGCTCACATGGCAATTATCAAGCAGATGAGCAGGCAGGAATCACGCAGCTCAGCGGGCAGTTTTCAAGCAGATTAGCAGCCAGAATCACGCAGCTCAGCTGGCAATTATGAAGCAGATGAGCAGCCAGGAAGCATGCAGCTCAGCTGGCAATTATCAAGCAGATGACCAGGCAGGAATCACGCAGCTCAGCTGGCAATTATCAAGCAGATGAGCAGGCAGGAATCACGCACCTCAGCTGGCAATTTTCAAGCAGCTGAGCAGACAGGAATCAGCCAGCTCTGTAGGCCCTGATCACGTGACTGAGCACACACTGTTCACGTGGCTGATCATACACTCATCACGTGACTGACCATGCACTGATTACATGGCTATCATTCACTGATCACTTGACTGTGCATGCACTGATCACGTGGATGATAATACACTGATCACGTGACTGATCATGCACAGATCACGTGGCTATCATGCACTGATCACGTGGCTGATCATAAACTGATCACGTGACTGATCATGCACTGATCACCTGGCTATCAGGTGCTGATTACGTGGCTATCGTGCACTCATCATGAGGCTCATCAAACACTGATCACGTGACTGATCATGAACTTATCACGTGGCTGTCATGCACTGATCACTTGGCTCATCAAACACTGATCACGTAACTAATCATGCACTGATCACGTGGATATCATGCAGTGATCACGTAGCTATCATGCACTGATCACGTGACTGGGCGTGCACTGATCACGTGGATGATCATACACTGATCACGTGACAGATCATGCACTGATCATGTGAATGATCATGCACTGATCAGGTGAATATCATGCACTGATCACGTGGCTCTCAAGCACTGATCACGTGGCTTATCATACTCTGATCATGGGACTGATCATGCACTGGTCACGTGGCTATCATGCACTGATCACGTGACTGCACATACACTTATCACATGGATGATCATACACTGATCACGTGACAGGGCGTGCACTGATCATGCAAATGATCATGCACTTAAAACGTGGCTATCATTCTCTGATCACGTGGCTGATCATGCACTGATCTCGTGACTGATCATGCACTGATCGCGTAGCTATCATGCACTGAAAATGTGACTGCACATGCACTGATTACGTGACTGATCATGCACTGATCACGTGGCTATCATGCACTGATTATGTGGCTGATCATACACTGATCACCTGGCTATCATGCATTGATCCTGTGACTGCCCATGCTCTGATCACATGGATGATCATACACTGATCTTGTGACAGATCATGCACTGATCAGGTGACTGATCATGAACTGCTCAGGTGGCTCTCGTGCACTGATCAAGTGGCTATCATGCACTGATCACGTGACTGCGCATGCACTGATCACGTGGCTGATCCTGAACTGATCACGTGACTGAGCATGCAGTGATCACGTGTCTGAATGGTGCTGATCATATGCCTAATCATGCCCTGATTACGTGGCTATCATGCACTGATGAATTGCCTCAGGAGGCAATAATCAAAGAGCTGAGCAGGCACGAATCATGCAATCAGCAGCCAATATTCATGGACCTCAGCTTGGGGAATCATGCTGCTCTGCTGGCAATAATCAAGCAGCTGAGATGGCAGGAATCACACGGCTCATCTGTCAATTGTCAAGCAGATGAGCAGGCAGGAATCACGCAGCTCAGCTGGCAATATCAAGCAGATGAGCAGGCATGTATCATGCAGCTCACATGGCAATTATCAAGCAGATGAGCAGGCAGGAATCACGCAACTCAGGTGGCAATTATCAAGCAAATGAGCAGGTAGGAATCACACAGCTCAGCTGCCAGCTATCAAGCAGATGAGCAGCAAGGAATCACGCAGCTCAGCTGGCAATTATCAAGCACATGAGCAGGCAGGAATCACGCAGCTCAGCTGGTAATTATCAAGCAGATGAGCAGGCAGGAATCACTCAGCTCACCTGGCAATTATCAAGCAGATGAGCAGGCAGGGGTCACACACTTCAGCTGGCAATTGTCAAGCAGCTGAGCAGACAGGAATCACACAGCTCAGTAGCCCTGATCACGTGACTGAGCACAAAATGTTCACGTGGCTGATCATACACTCATCTCGTGACTGATCATGCACTGATTACATGGCTATCATTCACTGATCACGTGACTGATCATGCACTGATCATGTGGCTGATCATGCACTGATGAAGTGGCTGATCATGCACTGATCACGTGACTGATCATGCACTTACCACGTGGCTGTCATTCACTGATCATGTGACTGCCCATGCACTGATGACATAACTGTATGCACTTATCACGTGGCTATCATGCACTGATTACGTGGCTGATCATGCACTGATCATTTGACTGATCATGCACTGATCACGTAGCTATCATGCACTGATCACATGGCTGATCATACACTGATCACAGGACTGATCATGCACTGATCACGTGGCTATCATTCACTGATCACGTGGCTGACCATGGACTGATAGCGTGACTGATCATGCACAGATCACGTCGCTAACATGCAATTATCACATGACTGCGCATGCTCTGATCACGTGGATGATCATACACTGATCACGTGACAGATCATGCACTGATCACGTGACCGATCATGCACTGATCAGTTGGCTATCATGCAATGATTACGTGGCTATCTTGCACTGATCACGTGGCTGATCATACACTGATCATGTGCCTGATCATGCACTAATCACGTGGCTGATCATACACTGATCACGTGGCCGATCATGCACTAATCACGTTGCTTATCATGAACTTATCACTTGACTGAGCATGCAGTGATAACATGTCTGAATGGCGCTGATCATGTCACTGATCATGTGCTGATCACGTGGCTGTCATGCACTGACGATGTGCCTCAGGAGGCAATAATCAAAGAGCTGAGAAGGCACGAATCACGCAATCAGCAGGCAATAATCATGGACTTCAGCTGTGACGAATCACACGGCTCAGCTGGCAATGTTCAAGCAGAGGCGCAGGCAGGAATCATGCAGCTCAATTGGCAATAATCAAGCAGATGAGAAGACAGGTATCACACAGCTCAGCTGGCAATTATCAAGCAGATGAGCAGGCAGGAATCACGCAGCTCAGCGGGCAGTTTTCAAGCAGATTAGCAGCCAGAATCACGCAGCTCAGCTGGCAATTATGAAGCAGATGAGCAGCCAGGAAGCACGCAGCTCAGCTGGCAATTATCAAGCAGATGATCAGGCAGGAATCACGCAGCTCAGCTGGCAATTATCAAGCAGATGAGCAGGCAGGAATCACGCACCTCAGCTGGCAATTTTCAAGCAGCTGAGCAGACAGGAATCAGCCAGCTCTGTAGGCCCTGATCACGTGACTGAGCACACACTGTTCACGTGGCTGATCATACACTCATCACGTGACTGACCATGCACTGATTACATGGCTATCATTCACTGATCACTTGACTGTGCATGCACTGATCACGTGGATGATAATACACTGATCACGTGACTGATCATGCACAGATCACGTGGCTATCATGCACTGATCACGTGGCTGATCATAAACTGATCACGTGACTGATCATGCACTGATCACCTGGCTATCAGGTGCTGATTACGTGGCTATCGTGCACTCATCACGTGGCTCATCAAACACTGATCACGTGACTGATCATGCACTTATCACGTGGCTGTCATGCACTGATCACTTGGCTCATCAAACACTGATCATGTAATTAATCATGCACTGATCATGTGAATGATCATGCACTGATCAGGTGGATATCATGCACTGATCACGTGGTTAACATGCACTGATCACGTGGTTGATCATACACTGATCACGTGACTCATCATGCACTGATCAGGTGGCTATCATGCACTGATCACGTGACTGCCCATGCACTGATCACGTGGATGATCATGCACTGATCACCTGGCTGATCATGGACTAATCACGTGGCTGATCATGAACTGATCACGTGACTGAGCCTGCAGTGATCATGTGGCTATCATGCACTGATCACTTGGCTATCATGAACTGATCACGTGGCTGATCATGCACTTATGATGTGACTGATCATGCACTGATCACGTCACTATCATGCACTGATCACGTGACTGTACATCACTGATCACGTGGATGATCATACACTGATCACGTGACACATCATGCACTGATCATGTGAATGATCATGCACTGATCAGGTGGATATCATGCACTGATCACGTGGCTATCATGCACTGATTACGTGGCTGATCATGCACTAATCACGTGGCTGATCATGAACTGATTACGTGACTGATCATGCACTGATCACATGGCTATCATGCACTGATCCCATGGCTGATCATACACTGATCACGGGACTCATCATGCACTGATCACGTGGCTATCATGCACTGATCACGTGATTGCCCATGCACTGATCACATGGATGATCAAACACTGATCACGTGACTTATCATGCACTGATCATGTGACTGATTATGCACTGATTACATGGCTATCATGCACTGATCACGTGACTAAGCATGCACTGATCACGTGGCTGATCATACACTGATCACGTGGCTGATCATGCACTGATCACGTGGCTGATCCTGAACTGATCAGGTAACTGAGCATGCAGTGATGACGTAACTGAAGGGCACTGATCATGTGACTGATCATGCACTGATCACGTGGCTATCATGCACTGATGGTGTGCCTCAGGAGGCAATAATCAAAGAGGTGAGCTGGCACCAAGCATGCAATCCACAGGCAATAATCATGGGGCTCAACTGTGATGAATCATGCTGCTCAGCTGGCAATAATAAAGCAGATGAGAAGGTAGGATCACTAAGCTCAGCTAACAATTAACAAGCATATGAGCAGGCAGGAATCACGCAGCTCATCTGGCAATTGTCAAGCAGATTACAGGCAGGAATCATGCAGTTCAGCTGGCAATTGTCAAGCAGATGAGCAGACAGGAATCACGCAGCTCAGCAGGCCCTGATCACGAGACTGAACACGCACTGTTCACGTGGCGGATCATACACTGATCACGTGACTGATCATGAACTAATCACGTGACTGAGCCTGAAGTGTTCACGTGTCTGAATGGCTGTGATCATTTGACTGAACATGCACTGATCACGTGGCTATCATGCACTGATGATGTGCCTCAGGAGGAAATAATCAAAGAGCTGAGCAGGCATGAATACCGCAATCAACAGGCAATAATCATGGAGTTCATCTGTGACGAATCATGGTGCTCATCTGGCAATAATCAAGCAGCTGAGCAGGCAGGAATCACAAGGCTCAGCTGGTAATTGTCAAGCAGATGAGCAGCCAGGAATCACGCAGCTCAGCTGGCAATGATCAAGGAGATGAGTGGGCAGAAATCACGCAGCTCAGCTGGCAACTCTCAAGCAGATGAGCAGGCAGGAATCACGCAGCTCAGCTGGCAATTGTCAAGCAGCTGATCAGACAGGAATCACGCAGCTCAGCAGCCCCTGATCACGTGACTGAGCAGACACTCTTTACTTTGCTGATCACACACTGATCACGTGACTGATCATGCACTGATCACATGGCTATCATTCACTGATCACTTGACTGTGCATTCACTGATTACGTGGATGATCATACACTGATCACGTGACTGATCCTGCACTGATCATGTGACTGATCATGCACTGATCACGTGGCTGATCAAAAACTGATCACGTAACTAATCATGCACTGGTCACGTGGCTATTTGCAGTGATCACATAGCTATCATGCACTGATCACGTGACTGTGCGTGCAATGATCACGTGGATGATCATACACTGATCACGTGACAGATCATGCACTGATCACATGGCTATCATGCACTGATCACGTGGCTATCATGCACTGATTACGTGGCTGATCATGCACTAATCATGTGGCTGATCATGAACTGATCACGTGACTGAGCCTGCAGTGATCACGTGGCTATCATGCACTGGTCACTTGGCTATCATGAATTGATAACGTCGCTGTTCATACACTGATCTCGTGACTGATCATACACTGATCACGTGACTGATCATGCACTGATCACGTGAGTGATCATGCACTGACCACGTCGCTATCATGCCCTGATCACGTGACTGCGCATGCACTGGTCACGTGGATGATCATGCACTGATCACATGACAGATCATGCACTGATGATGTGAATGATCATGCACTGATCAGGTGGCTATCATGCACTGATCACGTGGTTATCATGCACTGATCACGTGGCTGATCATACACTGATCACGTGGCTGATCATTCACTGAGCACATGTTTATCATGCAATGATCATCGACTGACAGGCGCTGATCATGTGAGTGATCATGCACTGACCACGTGGCTATCATGCACTGATCACGTGGATGATGATGCACTGATCACGTGGCTGATCATGCACTGATCACAAGTTTATCATGCAATGATCCTCGACTGACAGGCGCTGATTATGTGAATGATCATGCGCTGATCACGTGGCTATCATGCAGTTATCAAGTGACTGAATGGTGCATATAACTTGACTGCGCATGCACTGGTCACGTGTCTATCATGCACTGATCACGTGAGTGCGCATGCATTGATCTCATGGATGATCATGCAGTGATCATGTGACTGAATGGCACAGATAATTTGACTGTGCATGCACTGATCACGTGTCTATCATGCACTGATCACGTGACTGTGCATGCACTGATCCAGTGACTGCGCATGAACTGATCACATGGATGATCATGCACTGATCATGAGTCTGATCATGCACTGATCACGAGTTTTTCATGCAGTGATCAGTGACTGACAGGCGCTGATCACGTAACTGTGCAGGCACTGATCACGTGGCTGATCCTCAACTGACCACGTGAATAAGCATGCAGTGATCACGTGATTGAATGGCGCTGATCATGTGACTGATCATGCGCTGATCACGTGGCTATCATGCAGTGATCACGTGAGTGCGCATGCACTGATCACGTGGATGGTCATGAAGTGATCACGTGACTGAATGGCGCCAATCACGTGACTGCGCATGCACTGTTCACGTGTTTATCATGCAGTGATCCCGGGACTGAGAGGCGCTGATCACGTGGCTACCATGCACTGATCACGTGACTGCGCATGCACTGATCAGGTGGATGATCATGCACTGATCACGTGGCTGATCATGCACTGATCACGTGGCTGTTCATGAACTGATCAGGTGACTGAGCATGCAGTGATCACGTGACTGAAGGGCGCTGATCATGTGACTGATCATGCGCTGATCACGTGCTATCATGCAGTGATCATGTGACTGCGCATGACTGATCACGTGGATGATCATGCAGTGATCACATGACTGCGAATGCACTGATCACGTGACTGAGAAGCACTGATCACCTGGCTATCATGCACTGATCACGTGATTGCACTTGCACTGATCACTGGATGATCATGCACTGATCACCTGACTGTGCCTGCACTGATCCAGTGACTGGGCATGAACTGATCACGTGGATGATCATGCACTGACCACGTGGGTGATCATGAGGTGATCACGTTACTGAATGGCACTGATCACGTGACTGATCATGCGCTGATCACGTGGCTATCATGCAGTGATCATGTGACTGAGAGGCACAGATCACGTGGCTATCACGCACTGATCACGTGACTGTGCATGAAATGATTACCTGGATGATCATGCTCTGATCACGTGGCTTATCATGAACTGATCACGTGGCTATCATGCTGTGTTCATGTTACTGGGCATGCACTAATCCCGTGGATGATCATGCACTGATAACATGGCTGATCATGCACTGATCACGTGGCTGATCATGCACTGATCAGGTGACTGAGCATGCAGTGATCACGTGATTCAATCGCGCTGATCATGTGACTGATCATGCCCTGATCACGTGGCTATCCTGCACTGATGATGTGCCTCAGGAGGCAATAATCAAAGAGCTAAGCAGGCACGAATCACATATTCTTCAGGCAATAATCATGGAGCTCAGCTGTGACGGTTCACGCTGATCAGCTGGCAAAAATCAAGCAGCTGATTAGGCAGGAATCACGCAGCTCAACTGGCAATTGTCAAGCAGATGAGCAGGCAAGAATCACGCAGGTCACCTGGCAATTATCAAGCAGCTGAGCAGCCAGGAATCACGCAGCTCAGCAGGCCCTGATCACGTGACTGTGCAGGCAATGATCACGTGGCTGATCCAGTACTGAATTCGTGTCTGCGCATCACTGATCACATGGATGATCATTCACTGATCACGTGTTTATCATGCAGTGATCAGTGACTGACAGGCGCTGATCACGTGACTGTGCAGGCACTGATCACGAGGCTGATCCTCAACTGACCACATGACTGAGCATGCAGTGATCACGTGACTGAATGGCACGGATCATGTGACTGATCATGCGCTGATCACGTTGCTATCATACAGTGATCACGTGAGTGGGCATGCACTGATCACGTGGATGGTCATGCAGTGATCACGTGACTGAATGGCGCCAAACACGTGACTGCGCTTGCACTGTTCACGTGTTTATCATGCAGTGATCCCAGGATTGAGAGGCGCTGATCACGTGGATATCATGCACTGATCATGTGATGGCCCATGCACTGATCACGTGGCCTATCGTGCACTGATCACATGTTTATCATACAGTGATAACGTGATTCAGAGGCGCTGATCACTTGACTGTGCAGGAACTGATCACCTGGCTGATCATGCACTGATATCGTGACTGAGCATGCACTGATCACGTGGCTATCATGCAGTGATCCCGTGACCTAATGGCGCTGATCATGTGACTGATCATGCACTGATCACGTGGCTATCATGCACTGATCATGTGCCTGGAGCCGGTGAGACATTCCACTCGTGACAAAGATCATGAGGAAGGAGGCTCGGCATATGCAAATGCGGATCGAGCCTCAGGAGTCCATCCGGATATTCTCGAGCATCTACCCCCAAAAAACCAGAGTCTGCCTACTTTATTGCTTTGTGCTCTCACCTCTGACTTTACTGGGGCTGTGCTGCACCACCATCTCGCTCTCTCTGTCAAAGAGTTAACTTACAGCTCCAATTCATAAAGTTCCTGGGCAAGTAGGAGTGTTTAAATCCAAACCCCTCAGATGGCTCTCTAATTCGCCTGACAAGTTTACCCGGACTTCTACAGCTATGCATATGATTGTTTAGAGTCTCCCAGCCTCCAGAGGCACGGGGAGCTTAAGATATTCAAATAGCTTAGAGCCTCTAAGAGAGTTAGAAACTGTCAGAATAAGACTAGTAAAGGATTTCATTGATGAGCCAATGCTTGCTGCCAAGTTTTCACATCCCTGAATTGTGTCCTTGAACGTGTATTAATTAATATAGTTGGTATGTAGAAAAAATAAGTAGTGGCCTTGGTGTTAGTAACTTTGGACCCTTAAGGTACTAAATTCTTTCCTTTGTGGTAAACCCATTACACATCCACCCTATAGGAATGCAATTTTATCTTTGGAAGATGGTGCCACACCTTAAAATAATTACTCTTAGAGAAAATAAGTCTTTGTGGACAAGTCCTTGGCAAGAGTCATAAAATGTTAGTCGGCCTTCTGGCCATAAGATGATGGAAATCACCTAAACCATTTGTATACGATAAATTTGCAGGAAAGAAACCTGGTTTTGATAAGAATCAAAGACTGCTGACTTTGCATCACCTATTATCCTCTATGTGTAACGTAGGGTATAAAAACCCCTGTTGAAAATAAAGCTATAGGCCTTGCTCATCAACGCTTGGTGTCCCCATATCATTCTTCCCTTTAACTTCCAGCCGAGTCTCCATCTGGAGCGCGGAACCCACCACGCTTACTAATTATGCCTGGGCTGCTAAGACCCACTCGAGAAGGTGTCTAGTGTGAGGCACCTTCCGCTATTCGAGAGGGCGCCTTCAGCCTACGTAAGTGGTGCAAACTTCTTGTCTTGAAGTTTGATTGGTCTCCTGCATAAACCAAGCTACTCAGTCTCTTTTCTCCACCGAATTTTCCTACTGAGCTATCCTCACACTATTATTCTTTATATCTCTGATTAGCATATAAAGAGTAGCCTAGGCCATCTCTCCTTCGAATACCCTGGATCAGCTGGGGCTGGTCCCCGGCAGGTGGCGCCCGAACAGGGACCTCAGGAGGCAATACTCAAAAAGCTGAGGAGACACGAACCACGCAATCAGCAGGCAATAAGCATGGAGCTCAGCAGTGACGAATCATGCTACTCAACTGGCAATAATCAAGCAGGTGGCCAGGCAGGACACACGCAGCTCAGCTGGCAATTGTCAAGCAGATGAGCAGACAGGAATCCCGCAGCTCAGCTGGCAATTATCATGCAGATGAGCAGGCAGGAATCACGCAGCTCAGCAGGCCCTGATCACTTGACTCTGCAGGCACTGATCACGTGGCTGATCAAGTACTGATCACGTGACTGAGCATGCACTGATCACGTGGATATCATGCAGTGATGTCGTGACTGAGTGGCGCTGATCATGTGCTGATCACGTGGCTATCATGCACTGATCACGTGACTGCCCATTCACTGATCACGTGACTGATCATGCAGTGATCACGTGGCTTTATGCACTGATCCCGTGGCTGATCAAACAGTGCTCACGTAACTAATCATGCACTGATCACGTGGCTATCATGCAGTGATCACATAGCTATCATGCACTGATCACGTGACTGCACGAGCACTAATCACGTGGATGATCATACACTGACCACATGACTGGTCATACACTGATAATGTGGATGATCATGCACTGATCACATAACTGATCATGCACTGATCACGTGGATGATCATACACTGATCACGTGACTGATCATGCACTGATAACGTGTCTGATCATGCACTGATCACATAACCTATCATGAACTGATCACGTGGATGATCACACAGTGATCACTTGACAGATCATGCACTGATCACGTGACTGATCCTACACTGATCAGGTGGATATCATGCACTCATCACGGGGCTATCATGTACTGATCATGTGAGTGATTATGCACTGATCACGTGGCTCTCATGTACTGATCACGTGATTGTCCATTAACTGATCTCGAGGATATTCATACACTGATTATGTGACTGATCATGCACTAATCACGTTGCTGATCATGCACTGATCACCTGACTGATCATGCAGTGATCATGTAGCAATCATGCACTGATCACGTGGCTGATCATACACTGATCACGTGACTGCGCATGCATTGATCACGTGGATGATCATACACTGATCATGTGACAGATCATGCACTGATCATGAGAATAATCATGCACTGATCAGCTGGCTATCATGCACTGATCACGTGGTTATCATGCACTGATCACGTGGCTGATCATACACTGATCACGTGACTCATCATGCACTGATCACGTGGCTATCATGCACTGATCACGTGGATGATCATACACTGATCACATGACTCATCATGCACTGATCACGTGACTAAGCATGCACTGATCACTTGGATGATCATACACTGATCACGTGACTAAGCATGCACTGTTCACGTGGCTGATAATACACTGATCACGTTTCTGATCATGCACTGATCACGTGGCTCATCATGAACTGATCAGGTAACTGAGCATGCAGTGATCATGTGACTGAAGGGCGCTGATCATGTGACTGATCATGCAATGATCACCTGGCTATCATGCACTGATGATGTGCCTTAGGAGGCAATAATCAAAGAGGTGAGCTGGCACCAATCACACAATCCGTAGGCAATAATCCTGGGGCTCAACTTTGATTAATCATGCTGCTCAGCTGGCAATAATAAAGCAGATGAGAAGGTAGGATCATGCAGCTCAGCTAGCAATTGTCAAGAAGATGAGCAGGCTGGAATCACGCAGCTCATCTGGCAACTGTCAAGCAGATTACAGGTAGGAATCATGCAATTCAGCTGGCAATTGTCAAGCAGATGAACAGACAGGAATCACGCAGCTCAGCAGGCCCTGATCACGAGACTGAGCATGCACTGTTCACGTGGCTGATCATACCCTGATCACGTGACTGATCAGGCACTGATCACATGGCTATCATTCACTGATCACTTGACTGTGCATGCACTGATCACGTGGATGATCATACACTGATCACGTGACTGATCATGCACTGATCACGTGACTGCTCATGCAGTGATCATGTAGCAATCATGCACTGATCACGTGATTGCCCATTTACTGATCACGTGACTGATCATACACTGATCACGTGGCTATCATGCACTGATCACGTGGTTGATCAAACACTGATCACGTAGCTATTCATGCACTGATCACGTGGCTATAATGCAGTGATCACGTAGCTATCATTCACTGATCACGTGACTTCGAGTGCACTGATTACGTGCATGATCATACACTGATCACGTGGCTGATCATGCACTAATAACGTGGCTGATCATGAACTGATCACGTGACTGAGCCTGCAGTGATCACGTGGCTATCATGCACTGATCACCTGGCAATCATGCACTGATCACGTGGCTGATCAAACACTGATCACATGACTGATCATGCACTGATCAGGTGGCTACAATGCACTGATCACGAGGTAATCATGCACTGATCACGTGGATGATCATGCACTGATCACGTGGCTGATCATGCACTAATCACGTGGCTGATCATGAACTGATCACCTGACTGAGCCTGCAGTAATCACGTGTCTGAAAGGCGCTGATCGTGTGACTGATCATGTGCTGATCACGTGGCTGTCAGGCACTGATAATGTGCCTCAGGAGGCAATAATCAAAGAGCTGAGCAGGCACGAATAACGCAATCAGCAGGCAATAATCGTGGAGCTCAGCTGTGACGAATCATGCTGCCCAGCTGGCAATAATCAAGCAGCTGAGCAGGCAAGAATCACACGGCTCAGCTGGCAATTGTCAAGCAGAAGAGCAGGCAGGTATCACGCAGCTCAGCTGGCATTTATCAAGCAAATGAGCAGGCAGGAATCACGCAGCTCAGCTGGCAGTTATCAAGCAGATGAGCTGGCAGGAATCACGCAGCTTAGCTCACAATAATCAAGCAGATGAGGAGCCAGGAATCATGCAGCTCAGCAGGCTCTGATCACGTGACTGAGCATGCACTGTTCACGGGACTGATCATACACTGATCACGTGACTGGGCATGCACTGATCAGGTGGATGATCATGCACGGATCACGTTGCTGATCATGCACTGATCACGTGGCTGTTCATGAACTGATCAGGTGACTGAGCATGCAGTGATCCCGTGACTGAATGACGCTGATCATGTGACTGATCCTGCGCTGTTCACGTGCTATCATGCAGTGATCACGTGACTGCGCAGGACTGATCACGAGGATGATCATGCACTGATAACGTGACTGCGCATGCACTGAACATGTGACTGAGAAGCGCTGATAACCTGGCTATCATGCACTGATTACGTGACTGCGCATGCACTGATCGCGTGTCTTTCATGCACTGATCACGTGACTGCACATGCACTGATCCAGTGACTGCGCATGCACTGATGACGTGGCTGATCATGAACTGATCAGGTGACTGAGCATGCAGTGATCACGTGATTCAATGGCGCTGATCATGTGTCTGATCATGCGCTGATCACTGGCTATCATACACTGATGATGTGCCTCAGGAGGCAATAATCAAAGAGCTGAGCAGGCACGAATCACACAATATGCAGGCGATAATCATGGAGCTCATCTGTGACGAATCATGCTGCTCAGCTGGCAGTAATCAAGCAGCTGATCAGGCAGGAATCACGCAGCTCAGCTCGCAATTGTCAAGCAGATGAGCGGGCAGGAATCACGCAGCTCAGCTGTAAATTATCAAGCAGCTGAACAAGCAGGAATCACGCAGCTCAGCAGGCCCTGATCCCATGACTGTGCAGGCAATGATCACGTGGCTGATCCAGTACTGATCACGTGACTGCACATGCACTGATCACGTGGATGATCATTCACTGATCACGTGTTTATCATGCAGTGATCAGTGACTGACAGGTGCTGATGACGTGACTCTGCAGGCACTGATCAGGTGGCTGATCCTCAACTTACCACAGGACTGAGCTTGCAGTGATTACCTGACTGAATGGCGCTGATCATGTGACTGTGCAGGCACTGATCCCGTGGCTTATCATGAACTGACCACCTGACTGAGCATGCAGTGATCACGTGGCTGATCGTTCACTGATCAGGTGTTTATCATACAGTGATCACGTGACAGAGAGGCGCTGATCACGTGACTGTGCAGTCAGTGATCACGTGGCTGATCATGCACTGATATCGTGACTCAGCATGTCGGTAGCCGGTAGGCATTCCACTCTTGACAAAGGTCATGAGGAAGGAGGCTCGGCATACGCAAATGCGGGATCGGGCCTCAGGAGTCCACCCGGATATTCTGGAGCATCTACCCCCCAAAATACCAGAGTCTGCCTACTTTATTGCTTTGTGCTCTCACCTCTGATTTTACTGGGGGCTGTCCCCCACCACCATCTTGCTCTCTCTGTCAAAGAGTTAACTTACAGCTCCAATTCATAAAGTTCCTGGGCAAGTAGGAGTGTTTAAATCCAAACCCCTAAGATGGCTCTCTAATTCGCCTGACAAATTTACCCGGACTCCTACAGCTATGCATATGATTGTTTACAGTCTCCCAGCCTCCAGAGGCACGGGAAGCTTAAGATATTCAAATAGCTTAGAGCCTCTCAGAGAGTTAGAAACTGTCAGAATAAGACTAGTAAAGGATTTCATTGATGAGCCAATGCTTGCTGCCAAGTTTTCACATCCCCTGAATTGTATCCTTGAACGTGTAGTAATTAATATAATTGGTATGTAGAAAAAATAAGTAGTGGCCTTGGTGTTAGTAACTTTGGACCCTTAAGGTACTAAATTCTTTCCTTTGTGGTAAACCCATTACACATCCACCCTATAGGAATGCAATTTTATCTTTGGAAGATGGCGCCACACCTTAAAATAATTACTCTTAGAGAAAATAAGTCTTTGTGGACAAGTCCTTGGCAAGAGTCATAAAATGTTAGTCGGCCTTCTGGCCATAAGATGATGGAAATCAACAAAACCATTTGTATACGATAAATTTGCAGGAAAGAAACCCTGGTTTTGATAAGAATCAAAGACTGCTGACTTTGCATCCCCTATTATCATCTATGTGTAACGTAGGGTATAAAAACCCCTGTTGAAAATAAAGCTACAGTCCTTGCTCACCAACGCTTGGTCTCCCCATGTCATTCTTCCCTTTAACTTCCAGCTGAGTCTCCATCTGGAGCGCGGAACCCACCGCGCTTACTAATTATGCCTGGGCTGCTAAGACCCACTCGAGAAGGTGTCTAGGGTGAGGCACCTTCTGCTATTCGAGAGGGCGCCTGGGGCCTACGTAAGTGGTGCAAACTTCTTGTCTTGAAGTTTGATTGGTCTCCCGCGTAAACCAAGCTACTCGGTCTCTTTTCTCCACTGAATTTTCCTACTGAGCTATCCTCACACTATTATTCTTTATATCTCTGATTAGCATATAAATAGTCGCCTAGGCCATCTCTCCTTCGAATACCCTGGATCAGCTGGGGCTGGTCCCCGGCAGGTGGCGCCCGAACAGGGACCTCAGGAAGCAATACTCAAAGAGCTGAGCGGACACGAACCATGCAATCAGCAGGCAAGAAGCATGGAGCACAGCAGTGACGAATCATGCTGCTCAACTGGCAATAATCAAGCAGGTGACCAGGCAGGAATCACGCAGCTCAGCTGGCAATTGTCAAGCAGATGAGCAGACAGGAATCATGCAGCTCAGCTGGCAAGTATCATGCAGATGAGCAGGCAGGAATCACGCAGCTCAGCAGGCCTTGATCACGTGACTCTGCAGGCACTGATCCCGTGGCTGATCAAGTACTGATCACGTGACTGAGCATGCACTGATCACGTGGCTATCACGCAGTGATGTCGTGACTGAATGGAGCTGATCATGTGACTGATCATGTGCTGATCCGGTGGCTATCATGCACTGATCACCTGACTGTGCATGCACTGATAACGTGGATGGTCAGGCAATGATCACGTGGCTCATCGTGCACTCATCACCTGTTTCTCAGGCAGTGATCCGTGACTGACAGGCGCTGATCATGTGACTGTGCAGGCTCTGATCACGTGGCTGATCATGCACTGACCACCTGACTGAGCATGAAGTGATCACGTGGCTGATCGTTCACTGATCACTTGTTTCTCATACAGTGATCCCATGACTGAGAGGCGCTGATCACGTGACTGTGCAGTCAGTGATCACGTGGCTGATCATGCACTGATATCGTGACTGAGCATGCACTGATCATGTGCCGGGAGCCGGGGAGGCATTCCACTCTTGACAAAGGTAATGAGGAAGGAGGCTGGGCATACGCACATGCGGGATTGAGCCTCAGGAGTCCACCCGGATATTCTCGAACATCTACCCCCCAAGAAACCAGAGTCTGCCTACTTTATTGCTTTGTGCTCTCACCTCTGATTTTACTGGGGGCTGTCCCCACCACCATCTTGCTCTCTCTGTCAAAGAGTTAACTTACAGCTCAATTCATAAAGTTCCTGGGCAAGTAGGAGTGTTTAAATCCAAACCCCTAAGATGGCTCTCTAATTCGCCTGACAAATTTACCCAGACTCCTACAGCTATGCATATGATTGTTTACAGTCTCCCAGCCTCCAGAGGCACGGGAAGCTTAAGATATTCAAATAGCTTAGAGCCTCTCAGAGAGTTAGAAACTGTCAGAATAAGACTAGTAAAGGATTTCATTGATGAGCCAATGCTTGCTGCCAAGTTTTCACATCCCTGAATTGTATCCTTGAACGTGTAGTAATTAATATAATTGGTATGTAGAAAAAAATAAGTAGTGGCCTTGGTGTTAGTAACTTTGGACCCTTAAGGTACTAAATTCTTTCCTTTGTGGTAAACCCATTACACATCCACCTATAGGAATGCAATTTTATCTTTGGAAGATGGTGCCACACCTTAAAATAATTACTCTTAGAAAATAAGTCTTTGTGGACAAGTCCTTGGCAAGAGTCATAAAATGTTAGTGGCCTTCTGGCCATAAGATGATGGAAATCAACAAAACCATTTGTATACGATAAATTTGCAGGAAAGAAAACCTGGTTTTGATAAGAATCAAAGACTGCTGACTTTGCATCCCCTATTATCATCTATGTGTAACGTAGGGTATAAAAACCCCTGTTGAAAATAAAGCTACAGTCCTTGCTCACCAACGCTTGGTCTCCCCATGTCATTCTTCCCTTTAACTTCCAGCTGAGTCTCCATCTGGAGCGCGGAACCCACCACGCTTACTAATTATGCCTGGGCTGCTAAGACCCACTCGAGAAGGTGTCTAGGGTGAGGCACCTTCTGCTATTCGAGAGGGCGCCTGCCGCCTACGTAAGTGGTGCAAACTTCTTGTCTTGAAGTTTGATTGGTCTCCCGCGTAAACCAAGCTACTTGGTCTCTTTTCTCCACTGAATTTTCCTACTGAGCTATCCTCATACTATTATTCTTGATATCTCTGATGAGCATATAAATAGTCGCCTAGGCCATCTCTCCTTCGAATACCCTGGATCAGCTGGGGCTGGTCCCCGGCAGGTGGCGCCCAAAAATGGACCTCAGGAGGCAATACTCAAAGAGCTGAGCAGACACGAACCACTCAAGTAGCAGGCAAGAAGCATGGAGCTCAGCAGTGACGAAACATGCTGCTCAACTGGCAATAATCAAGCAGGTGACCAGGCAGGAATCACGCAGCTCAGCTGGCAATTGTCAAGCAGATGAGCAGACAGGAATCACGCAGCTCAGCTGGCAAGTATCATGCAGATGAGCAGGTAGGAATCACGCAGCTCAGCAGGCCTTGATCACGTGACTCTGCAGGCACTGATCACGTGGCTGATCAAGTACTGATCACGTTACTGAGCATGCACTGATCACGTGGCTATCACGCAGTGATGTCGTGACTGAATGGAGCTGATCATGTGACTGATCAGGTGCTGATCCCGTGGCAATCATGCACTGATCACCTGACTGCGTATGCACTGAGGACGTGGATGGTCAGGCAATGATCACGTGGCTCATCAGGCACTGATCAGCTGTTTCTGAGGCAGTGATCCGTGACTGACAGGCGCTGATCATGTGACTGAGCATGCACTGATCACGTGGCTATCATGCACTGATCCCGTGACTGCACATGCACTGATGACCTGGATGATCAGGCACTGATCACGTGGCTCATCATGCACTGATCACGTGTTTACCCGCATTTGCGTATGCCGAGCCTCCTTCCTCATGACCTTTGTCCAGAGTGGAATGCCTCACCGGCTCCCGGCACATGATCAGTGCATGGTCAGTCTCTGTATCAGTGCATGATCAGCCACGTGATCACTGACTGCACAGTCACGTAAACAGCCCCTCTCAGTCACGTGATCACCATATGATAAACACGTGATCAGTGAACAATCAGCCACGTGATATCTGCATGCTCAGTCTGGTGGTAAGTTCCTGATCAGCCACGTGATCACTGCATGCTCAGTAGGTGGTCAGTTCCTGATCAGCCACGTGATCAGTGCGTGCACAGTCACATGAATAGCGCCTGTCAGTCACTGATCACTGCATGAGAAACACGTGATCAGTGCCTGATGAGCCACGTGATCAGTGCCTGATCATCCATGTCATCAGTGCCTGTGCAGTCACGTGATCAGTGCATGATAGCCACGTGATCAGTGCATGCTCAGTCAGGTGATCTGTACTTGATCAGCCACGTGATCAGTGCCTGCAGAGTCACGGGATCAGGGCCTGCTGAGCTGCGTGATTCCTGCCGGCTCCTCTGCATGATAATTGCCAGCTGAGCTGCGTGATTCCTGTCTGCTCGTCTGCTTGACAATTGCCAGCTGAGCTGCGTGATTCCTGCCTGGTCACCTGCTTGATTATTGCCAGTTGAGTAGCATGATTCGTCACTGCTGAGCTCAATGCTTATTGCCTGCTGATTGCGTAGTTCGTGTCTGCTCAGCTCTTTAATTATTGCCTCCTGAGGTCCCTGTTCGGGCGCCACCTGCCGGGGACCAGCCCCAGCTGATCCAGGGTATTCGAAGGAGAGATGGCCTAGGCGACTATTTATATGCTAATCAGAGATATCAAGAATAATAGTATGAGGATAGCTCAGTAGGAAAATTCGGTGGAGAAAAGAGACTGAGTAGCTTGGTTTACGCGGGAGACCAATCAAACTTCAAGACAAGAAGTTTGCACCACTTACGTAGGCCGCAGGCCCCCTCTCGAATAGCGGAAGGTGCCTCACCCTAGACACCTTCTCGAGTGGGTCTTAGCAGCCCAGGCATAATTAGTAAGCGTGGTGGGTTCCGCGCTCCAGATGGAGACTCAGCTGGAAGTTAAAGGGAAGAATGACAGGGAACTTTATGAATTGGAGCTGTAAGTTAACTCTTTGACAGAGAGAACGAGATGGTGTTGGGGGACAGCCCCCAAGAAAATCAGAGGTGAGAGCACAAAGAAATAAAGTAGGCAGACTCTGGTTTTTCTGGGGGGTAGATGAGGGAGAATAGCCGGGTGGAATCCTGAGGCTCCATCCCGCATTTGCAAATGCCGAGCCTCCTTCCTCATGACCTATGTCCAGAGTGGAATGCCTCCACGGCTCCCGGCACATGATCAGTGCATGCTCAGTCACGATATCAGTGCATGATCAGCCACGTGATCACTGACTGCACAGTCACGTGATCAGCACCTCTCAGTCACGTGATCACCATATGATAAACACTTGATCAGTGAACGATCAGCCAGGTGATCACTGCATGCTCAGTCAGGTGGTCAGTTCCTGATCAGCCACGAGATCAGTGCCCGCACAGTCACATGATCAGCACCTGTCAGTCACTGATCACTGCATGATAAACAGGTGATCAGTGCATGATGAGCCACGTGATGAGTGCCTGATCATCCACGTCATCAGTGCATGCCCAGTCACGGGATCAGTACATGATAGCCAGGTGATCAGCACAGGATCAGTCACATGATCAGTGCCATTCAGTCCCGACATCACTGCATGATAGCCACGTGATCAGTGCATGCTCAGTCACGTGATCAGTACCTGATCAGCCACGTGATCAGTGCATGATTAGTTACGTGATCAATGTATGATCAGCCACGTGATCTGTGCATGATAGCCACGTGATAAGTGCATGATAAGTCACGTGACCAGGGAATGTGCATTCACGTGATCAGTGCATGATAGCTATGGGATCAGTGCATAATAAGTCAAGTGATCAGTGCATGATCAGTTACGTGATCAGTGTATGATCAACCACGTGATCAGTTCATGATAGCCACGTTATCCGTGCATGATCAGTTACGTGATCATTACATGATCTTTCACGAGATCAGTGTATGATATCCACGTGATCAGTGAATGTGCAGTCATGTGATAAGTGCATGATAGCTACATTATCAGTGCATGATCAGCCACGTAACCAGTGCATGATCAGTCAAGTGATCTGTGCATGATTGCTACGTGATCAGTGCATAATCAGTCACGTGATCAGTGCATGATCTATTTACGTGATCAGTGTATGATCATCCACGTGATCAGTGCATGCGCAGTCACGTGATCAGTGCATGATCTGCCACGTGATCAGGGAATGATAGCCACGTGATCAGTGCATGATCAGTCACTTGATCAGTGCATGAGAGCCACGTGATCAGTGCATGATTAGTCACTTGATCAGTGCATGATAGCCACGTGATCAGTGCATGATCAGTCACTTGATCAGTGCATGATCTGCCACGTGATCAGGGCATGATAGCCACGTGATCAGTGCATGATCAGTCACTTGATCAGTGCATGATCAGCCTTGTTATCAGTGCATGATAGCCACCTGATCAGTGCATGATCAGCAACGTGATTAGTGTATGATCAGCCACCGGATCTGTGCATGATCAGCCACGTGAACAGTGCAGGATAGCCACGTGATCAGTGCATGATCAATCACGTGATCATTGCATGATACCTAAGCGATCAGTGCATAATCAGTCACGTGATCAGTGCATGATCAGCCACGTGATCAGTGCATGATCTGTCACGTGATCAGTGTATGATCATCCACGTGAGCAGTGCCTGCCCAGTCACGTGATTGGTGCATGATCAGCCACGTTATCAGTGCATGATAGCCACCTGATCAGTGCATGATCACAAAGTGATTAGTGTATGATCATCCACGTGATCTGTGTATGATCAGCCATGTGATCAGTGCATGATCAGCCATGTGAACAGTGTATGATCAGCAACATGATCACTGCATGTGCAGTCACGTGATCAGTGTATGATCAGCCACGTGATCAGTGCATGATGGCCACGTGATCAGTGCAGGATAGCCAAGTGATCAGTGCATTATCAGTCACGAAATCAGTGCATGATCTGTCACGTGATCAGTGTATAATCATCCAAGTGATCAGTGCATGTGCAGTCACATGATCAGTGTATGATAGCCACGTGATCAACACATGATCTGTCACATGATCAGCGCCATTAAGACACATGATCACTGCATGCTCAGTCACGTGATCAGTTCATGGTCGACCACGTGATTAGTGCATGATCTGCCACGTGATCCGTGCATGCGCAGTCACGTGATTAGTGCATGATAGCCACGTGATCAGTGCAAGATCAGTGACGTGATACGTGTATGATCAGACAGGTGAACAGTGCATGCTCAGTCACATAATCAGGGCCTGCTGAGCAGTGTGATCCCTGTCTGCTCCTCTGCTTCACAATTGCCAGCTGAGCTGCGTGATTCCTGCCTGTCATCTGCTTGACAATTGCCAGATGTGCTGCGTAATTCCTGCCTGCTTAGCTGCTTGATTATTGCCAGCTGAGCAGCATGATTTGTCACAGCTGAGCTCCATGATTATTGCCTGCTGATTGCGTGATTCGTGCCTACTCAGCTCTTTGATTATTGCCTCCAAAGGCACATGATCAGTGTATGATAGCAAACATGATCAGCGCCTGATCAGTCACATGATCAGCGCCATTCAGTCACGTGATCAGTACATGATAGTCACGTGATCAGTCCATGCTCAGTCACGGTATCAGTTCATGATCAGCCACCTAAGCAGTGCCTGCACATTCACGTAAGCAGCGCCTCTCAGTCACGTGATCACTGCATGATAAACAAGTGATCAGTGCAGGCGCAGTCAATTGATCAATGCATGATAGCCAAATGTTCAGTGAATGAATGCATCGAGATTTGTGCATGATCAGTCACGTGATCAGTGTATGATAAGCCTCGTGAACAGTGCGTGCTCAGTCATGTGATCAGGGCCTGCTGAGCTGCGTGATTCCTGTCTGTTCATCTTCTTGACAATTGCCAGCTGAGCTGCGTGATTCCTGCCTGCTCATCTGCTTGATAAATGCCAGCTGAGCTGCGTGATTCCTGCCTGCTCATCTGCTTCATAATTGCCAGCTGAGCTGGGTGATTCCTGCCTGCTCATCTGCTTCATAATTGCCAGCTGAGCTGCGTGATTCCTGCCTGTTCATCTTCTTGACAATTGCCAGCTGAGCTGCGTGATTCCTGCCTGCTCATCTGCTTGATAATTGCCAGCTGAGCTGGGTGATTCCTGCCTGCTCATCTGCTTCATAATTGCCAGCTGAGCTGCGTGATTCCTGCCTGCTCATGTGCTTCATAATTGCCAGCTGAGCTGCGTGATTCCTGCCTGCTCATGTGCTTGATAATTGCCAGCTGAGCTGCGTGATTCCTGCCTGCTCATCTGCTTGATAATTGCCAGCTGAGCTGCGTGATTCCTGCCTGCTCATCTGCTTGATAACTGCCAGCTGTGCTTCGTGATTCCTGCCTGCTCATCTGCTTTATAATTGCCAGCTGAGTTGCATGATTCCTGCCTGCTAATCTGCTTGACAATTGCCAACTGAGCTGGTGATACCTGCCTGCTCTTCTGCTTGACAATTGCCAGCTGAGCTGCGTGATTCCTGCCTGCTCATCTGCTTGATTATTGCCAGCTGAGCAGCATGATTCGTCACAGCTGAGGTTCTTGATTATTGCCTGCTGATTCTGTGATTCGTGCCTGCTCAGCTCTTTGATTATTGCCTCCTGAGGCACATCATCAGTGCATGATAGCCAAGGGATGAGCTCATGATCAGTCACATGATCAGCGCCATTTAGACCCGTGATCACTGCATGCTCAGCCACGTGATCAGTTCATGATCAGCAACCTAATCAGTGCATCATCAACCATGTGACCAGTGCATGATACTTAACGTGATCAGTGTTTGATCAGCCATGTGATCAGTGCATGGGCAGTCACATGATCAGTGCATGATAGCCACGTGATCAGTGCATGGTCAGTCAGGTGATCAGGTTATGATCAGCCACGTGATCCGTGCATGATAGCCACGTGATCAGTGCATGATCAGTCACGTGATAAGTGTATGATCAGTCACGTGATCAGTGTATGATCATCGACGTGATCAGTGCATGGGTAATCACGTGATCAGTGCATGATAGCCACCTGATCAGTGCATGATCAGTCAAGTGATCAGTGTATGATCAGCCTCGTGATCAGTGCATGATCTGTCACGTGATCAGGGCCTGCTGAGCTACGTGATTCCTGCCTGTTAATCTGCTTGTAAATTGCCAGATGAGCTGCCTGATTCCTGCATGCTCATCGGCTGGATAATTGCCAGCTGAGCTGTGTGATACCTGCCTGCTCATCTGCTTGATTATTGCCAACTGAGCTGCATGATTCCTGCCTACTCATCCGCTTGATAATTGCCAGCTGGGCTGTGTGATTCTTGCGTGCTCATCTGGTTGACAATTGCCAGCTGAGCTGCGTGATTCCTGCCTGTTCAGCTGCTTGATAATTGCCAGCTGAGCTGCCTGATTCCTGCCTTCTCATCTGTTTGATAATTGCCAGCTGAGCTGTGTGATTCCTTCCTGCTCTTCTGCTTGATAATTGCCAGCGAGGTGCATGATTCCTGGCTGCTCATCTGCGTGATTATTGGCAGCTGAGCTGCGTGATTCCTGCCTGCTCATCTGCTTAATAACAGGCAGCTGAGCTGCGTGAATCCTACCTGCTCATTTGCTTGATAATTGCAAGCTGAGGTCCGTGATTCCTGCCTGCTCATCTGCTTGATAATTGCCAACTGACCTGGTGATTCCTGCCTGCTCATCTGATTGACAATTGCCAGCTGAGCCGTGTGATTCCTCCCTGCTCAGCTGCTTGATTATTGCCAGCTGAAAAGCATGATTCATCACACCTGAGGTCCATGATTATTGACTGCTAACTGCGTGATTCGTGGGTGCTCAGCTCTTTGTTTATTGCCTCCTGAGGCACATCATCAGTGCATGATAGTCACATGATCAGAGCATGATCCAACACATGATCAGCAGCATTCAGACACGTGATCACTGTATGCTCAGTCACGTGATCAGTTCATGATCAGCCATGAAATCAGTGTATGATCAGCCACGAGATCAGTGCATGATCTGTCACGTGATCAGTGCAGGATCATCCACATGATCAGTGCATGGGCAGTCACGTGATCAGTGCATGACAGCCGGGTGATCAGTTTATGATCAGCCACGTGATCAGTGCATGATCAGCCATGAAATCAGTGTATGATCAGCCACGTGATCAGTGCATGATCTGTCACGTGATCAGTGCAGGATCATCCACATGATCAGTGCATGGGCAGTCACGTGATCAGTGCATGATAGCCAGGTGATCAGTTTATGATCAGTCACGTGATCAGTGCATGATCAGACACGTGATCAGTGCATGATCAGCCACATGATCTGTGCATGATAGCCACGTGATCACTGCAAGATCAATGCATGACAGCCGGGTGATCAGTTTATGATCAGCCACGTGATCAGTGCATGATAGCCACGTTATCAGTGCATGATCAGGCACGTGGTCAGTGTATGATCAGCCACGTGATCAGTGCATCATAGTCACGTGATCAGTGCATGATCAGTCACGTTATCTGTGTATTATCTATCACATGACCACTGTATGATCATCCACATTTTCAGTGCATGCACAGTGATGTGATAAGGGAATTATAGACAAGTGATCAGTGCATGATCAGTCACGTGATAAGTGTATGATCAGCCACGTGATCATTGCATGAAAGCCACGTGATCAGAACATGATAAGTTATGTGATCAGTGTATGATCAGCCCCTTGATCAGTGTATGGTAAGCCACGTGATCAGTGCATCATACCCACGTGATCAGTGCATGATCAGACACGTGATCAGTGCATGATAGCCACGTGATAAGTGCATGATCAGCCACGTGATCAGGGTATGATCAGCCACGTGATCAGTGCATGAGAGCCACGTGATCAGTGCATTATCAGGCACGTCATCAGTTTATGATCAGCCACGTGATCAGGGCATGATAGCCACCTGATCAGTGCATGATATCCACGTGATCAGTGCATCATCACTCACGTGATCAATGTATGATCTTCCACATCATCAGTTCATACGCAGTCACGTGATCAGTGCATGATAGCCACGTGATCAGTGTATGATCAGTCACGTGATCAGTGCATGATCAGGAATTTTATCAGTACATGATCAGCCAAATGATCAGTGCATGATCAGTCACATGATCAGTGTATGATCAGCCACGTGAATGGTGAATGCTGAGTCACGTAATGAGGGCCTACTGAGCTGCGTGATTCCAGTCTGCCCAGCTGCTTGACAATTCCCTGCTGATTGGGTGATTCCTGCCTGCTCAGCTCTTTAATTATTGACTCCTGAGGTAGATCATCAGTGCATGATACACACTTGATTAGCGCATGATCAGTCTCATGATCAGCACCAATCAGACACGTGATCACTGCATGCTCAGTCAGGTGATCAGTTCATGATCAGGCATATGATTAGTGCATGATAAGCCACGTGATCAGTGCATGATCATCCACATGATTAGTGCATGCGCAGTCAAGTGATCAGCTCATGACAGCAACGTATTCTGTGCATGATCAGTCACATGATCAGTGTATGATCAGCCACCTTATCAGTTCTTGATAGCCACGTGACCAGTGCATGATCGGTCACATGGTCAGTGCATGATCAGACACATGATCAATCCATGATCAGACACGTGATTCGTGCATGATTGCAGCCACGTGATCAGTGCATGATCAATCATGATCAGCCACGTGATCATTGTATGATCAGCCACGTGATCTGTGTATAATCATCCACATCATCAGTGCATGCGCAATTACGTGATCAGTGCATGATATCCACGTGATCAGTGCATGATCAGTCACGTGAACAGTGCATGTCAGCCACTTATCAGTGCATGATAGCCGCGTTATCAGTGCATGATCAGTCACGTGATCAGTGGATGATCAGCCACGTGATCAGTGCATGATGAGTCACGTGATCAGGGTATGATCAGCCACGTGATCAGTGCATGATCAGTCACGTGATCTGTGTATGATCTGTCACATGATCACTGTATGATCATCCACATTTTCATGCAGGCGCAGCGATGTGATCAGGGAATGATCAGACACGCATTCAGTGCATGATCAGTCACGTGATAAGTGTATGATGAGCCACGTGATCATTGAATGATAGCCACGAGATCAGGGCATGATAGCCATGTGATCAGTACATGATCAGCCACGTGATCAGTGCATGATCAGTCACGTGAGCAGTGCATGTCAGCCACTTTATCAGTGCATGATAGCCACGTTATCAGTGCATGATCAGCCACGTGATAAGTGCATGATCAGCCACGTGATCAGTACCTGACCATCCACGTATTCAGTGCATGGGCAGTCAGCCGTGATCAGTGATGATCAGCCACGTGATCAGTGCATGATCAGTCACGTGATCAGTGCATGATCAGTCATGTGATCAGTGCATGATCAGCCACGTGATGTGTGCATGATCAGCCACGTGATCGTGATGCATGCATGATCAGTGATCGTGATGAATGTGCGTGATCATCCATGATGTGCGTGATCATGCGTGCATCAGTGCATGATCAGCCAGCCGTGATCAGTGCATGATCAGCCACGTGATCAGTGCATGATCAGTCACGTGATCAGTGCATGATCAGTCACGTGATCATGATGTGTATGATCATCCATGTTTTTCAGTGCAGTGCATGCATGATCAGTCACGTGATCAGTGAATGATAGACACGTGATCAGTGCATGATCAGTCACGTGATCAGTGCATGATCAGCCACATGATCAGTGCATGATCAGTCACGTGATCAGTGTATGATCAGCCACGTGATCAGTGCATCATAGCCACGCGATCAGTGCATGATCAGTCACCTGAACAGTGCATGTCAACCACTTTTTCAGTGCATGATAGCCACCTATTCAGTGCATGATCAGTCAAGTGATCAGTGTATGATCAGCCACATGATAAGGGCTTGATCAGTTACGTAATGAGTTCACAATCAGTCACGTGATCAGTGCATGATCAGTCACGTGATCAGTGCATGATCAGCTATGCGATCAGCGCATGATCAGTCACGTTATCAGTGCAAGATCAGCCACGTGATCTGTGCATGATCAGCCACGTGATCAGTACCTGACCATCCACGTATTCAGTGCATGGGCAGTCATGTGATCACTGGATGAGAGCCAGGTGATCAGTGCATGATCAGTCACGTGATCAGTACTTGATCAGTCATGTATTCAGTGTATGATCAGCCAGGTCATCTGTGCATGATAGCCACGTGATCACTGCATGATCAGTCACGTGATCATTGTATGATCACCGACGTGATCAGTGCATTATAACCACGTGATCAGTGCATGATCAGTCACGTGAACAGTGCATGTCAGCCACTTTATCAGTGCATGATAGCCACGTGATCAGTGCATGATCAGTCACGTGGTCAGTGTATGATCAGCCACGTGATAAGTGCATGATCAGTCACGTGATCGGTTCACAATCAGTCACGTGATCAGTGCATGCACAGTCACGTGATCAGTGCATGATAGCTATGGGATCAGTGCATGATCAGTCACGTGATCAGTGCATGATGATCAGTCACGTGATCAGTGTATGATCAGTGCCATCAGTGATCAGTGCATGATCAGCCACGTGTCATCAGTGCATGATCAGCCACGTGATCAGTGCATGATCAGCCACGTGATCAGTGCATGATCACGTGATCAGTGCATGATCAGCCACGTGATCAGTGCATGATCAGCTTCACGTGATCAGTGCATGATCAGCCACGTGATCAGTGCATGATCAGCCACGTGATCAGTGCATGATCAGCCACGTGATCAGTGCATGATCAATCACGTGATCAGTGCATGATCAGCCACGTGATCAGTGCATGATCAGCCACGTGATCAGTGCATGATCAGCCACGTGATCAGTGCATGATCAGCACGTGATCAGTGCATGATCAGCCACGTGATCAGTGCATGATCAGTCACGTGATCAGTGCATGATCAGCCACGTGATCAGTGCATGATCAGTCACGTGATCAGTGCATGATCAGCCACGTGATCAGTGCATGATCAGCCACGTGATCAGTGCATGATCAGTCACGTGATCAGTGCATGATCAGCCACGTGATCAGTGCATGATCAGCCACGTGATCAGTGCATGATCAGTCACGTGATCAGTGCATGATCAGCCACGTGATCAGTGCATGATCATCAGTCCCGTGATCAGGTGTGATGATCAGTCACGTGATCAGTGCATGATCAGTCACGTGATCAGTGCATGATCAGCCACGTGATCAGTGCATGATCAGTCACGTGATCAGTGCATGATCAGTCACGTGATCAGTGCATGATCAGCCACGTGATCAGTGCATGATCAGCCACGTGATCAGTGCATGATCAGCCACGTGATCAGTGCATGATCAGCCACGTGATCAGTGCATGATCAGCCACGTGATCAGTGCATGATCAGCCACGTGATCAGTGCATGATCAGTCACGTGATCAGTGCATGATCAGCCACGTGATCAGTGCATGATCAGCCACGTGATCAGTGCATGATCAGGTCGTGATCAGTGCATGATCAGCCACGTGATCAGTGCATGATCAGTCCGCGTGATCAGTGCATGATCAGCCACGTGATCAGTGCATGATCAGCCACGTGATCAGTGCATGATCAGCCACGTGATCAGTGCATGATCAGTCACGTGATCAGTGCATGATCAGCCACGTGATCAGTGCATGATCAGTCATCAGTCGTGATCAGTGCATGATCAGTCACGTGATCAGTGCATGATCAGCCACGTGATCAGTGCATGATCAGCCACGTGATCAGTGCATGATCAGCCACGTGATCAGTGCATGATCAGCCACGTGATCAGTGCATGATCAGCCACGTGATCAGTGCATGATCAGCCACGTGATCAGTGCATGATCAGCCACGTGATCAGTGCATGATCAGCCACGTGATCAGTGCATGATCAGTCATGCGTGATCAGTGCATGATCAGCCACGTGATCAGTGCATGATCAGCCACGTGATCAGTGCATGATCAGCCACGTGATCAGTGCATGATCAGCCACGTGATCAGTGCATGATCAGCCACGTGATCAGTGCATGATCAGTCAGTGCGTGATCAGTGCAGTGCATGATCAGCCACGTGATCAGTGCATGATCAGCCACGTGATCAGTGCATGATCAGCCACGTGATCAGTGCATGATCAGCCGTGCGTGATGATCAGTGCATGATCAGCCACGTGATCAGTGTGATCATGATCAGTCACGTGATCAGTGATCATGATCAGCCACGTGATCAGTGCATGATCAGCCACGTGATCAGTGCATGATCAGTCACGTGATCAGTGCATGATCAGCCACGTGATCAGTGCATGATCAGCCACGTGATCAGTGCATGATCAGTCACGTGATCAGTGCATGATCAGCCACGTGATCAGTGCATGATCAGCCACGTGATCAGTGCATGATCAGCCACGTGATCAGTGCATGATCAGTCACGTGATCAGTGCATGATCAGCCACGTGATCAGTGCATGATCAGCCACGTGATCAGTGCATGATCAGCCACGTGATCAGTGCATGATCAGTCACGTGATCAGTGCATGATCAGCCACGTGATCAGTGCATGATCAGCCACGTGATCAGTGCATGATCAGCCACGTGATCAGTGCATGATCAGCCACGTGATCAGTGCACGTGATCAGTGCATGATCAGCCACGTGATCAGTGCATGATCAGCCACGTGATCAGTGCATGATCAGCCACGTGATCAGTGCATGATCAGCCACGTGATCAGTGTGCATGATCAGTCACGTGATCAGTGCATGATCAGCCACGTGATCAGTGCATGATCAGCCACGTGATCAGTGCATGATCAGCCACGTGATGATCACGTGATCAGTGCATGATCAGTCAGTGATCAGTGTGATCAGCCACGTGATCAGTGCATGATCAGCCACGTGATCAGTGCATGATCAGCCACGTGATCAGTGCATGATCAGCCACGTGATCAGTGCATGATCAGCCACGTGATCAGTGTGCATGATCAGTCACGTGATCAGTGCATGATCAGCCACGTGATCAGTGCATGATCAGCCACGTGATCAGTGCATGATCAGCCACGTGATCAGTGCATGATCAGTCACGTGATCAGTGCATGATCAGTCACGTGATCAGTGCATGATCAGCCACGTGATCAGTGCATGATCAGCCACGTGATCAGTGCATGATCAGCCACGTGATCAGTGCATGATCAGCCACGTGATCAGTGCATGATCATCAGGCGTGATCAGTGCATGATCAGTGCGTGATCAGTGCATGATGATCACCACGTGATCAGTGCATGATCAGCCACGTGATCAGTGCATGATCAGTCACGTGATCAGTGCATGATCAGCCACGTGATCAGTGTGCATGATCAGCCACGTGATCAGTGCATGATCAGCCACGTGATCAGTGCATGATCAGTCCACGTGATCAGTGCATGATCAGCCACGTGATCAGTGCATGATCAGGTCACGTGATCAGTGCATGATCAGCCACGTGATCAGTGCATGATCAGCCACGTGATCAGTGCATGATCAGCCACGTGATCAGTGCATGATCAGCCACGTGATCAGTGCATGATCAGCCACGTGATCAGTGCATGATCAGCCACGTGATCAGTGCATGATCAGTCACGTGATCAGTGCATGATCAGCCACGTGATCAGTGCATGATCAGCCACGTGATCAGTGCATGATCAGTCACGTGATCATCAGTGCATGATCAGTCACGTGATCAGTGCATGATCAGCCACGTGATCAGTGCATGATCAGCCACGTGATCAGTGCATGATCAGCCACGTGATCAGTGCATGATCAGCCACGTGATCAGTGCATGATCAGCCACGTGATCAGTGCATGATCAGCCACGTGATCAGTGCATGATCAGCCACGTGATCAGTGCATGATCAGTCACGTGATCAGTGCATGATCAGCCACGTGATCAGTGCATGATCAGCCACGTGATCAGTGCATGATCAGCCACGTGATCAGTGCATGATCAGCCACGTGATCAGTGCATGATCAGCCACGTGATCAGTGCATGATCAGTCACGTGATCAGTGCATGATCAGTCACGTGATCAGTGCATGATCAGCAGCGTGATCAGTGCATGATCAGCCACGTGATCAGTGCATGATCAGCCACGTGATCAGTGCATGATCAGTCACGTGATCAGTGCATGATCAGCCACGTGATCAGTGCATGATCAGCCACGTGATCAGTGCATGATCAGCCACGTGATCAGTGCATGATCAGCCACGTGATCAGTGCATGATCAGCACGCGTGATCAGTGCATGATCAGCCACGTGATCAGTGCATGATCAGCCACGTGATCAGTGCATGATCAGCACGTGATCAGTGCATGATCAGTCACGTGATCAGTGCATGATCAGTCGTGATCAGTGCATGATCAGCCACGTGATCAGTGCATGATCAGCCACGTGATCAGTGCATGATCAGCCACGTGATCAGTGCATGATCAGTCACGTGATCAGTGCATGATCAGCCACGTGATCAGTGCATGATCAGCCACGTGATCAGTGCATGATCAGCCACGTGATCAGTGCATGATCAGCCACGTGATCAGTGCATGATCAGCCACGTGATCAGTGCATGATCAGTCACGTGATGATCAGTGCATGATCAGCCACGTGATCAGTGCATGATCAGCCACGTGATCAGTGCATGATCAGCCACGTGATCAGTGCATGATCAGCCACGTGATCAGTGCATGATCAGCCACGTGATCAGTGTGCATGCATGATCAGCCACGTGATCAGTGCATGATCAGTCGTGTGCATGTGCATGATCAGCGTGATCAGTGCATGATCAGCCACGTGATCAGTGCATGATCAGTGCATGATCAGTGATCAGTGTGATCAGTGCGTGATCAGTGCATGATCACGTGATCAGTGCATGATCAGCCACGTGATCAGTGCATGATCAGTCACGTGATCAGTGCATGATCAGGCACGTGATCAGTGCATGATCAGCCACGTGATCAGTGCATGATCAGCCACGTGATCAGTGCATGATCAGTCACGTGATCAGTGCATGATCAGTCACGTGATCAGTGCATGATCAGCCACGTGATCAGTGCATGATCAGCCACGTGATCAGTGCATGATCAGTCACGTGATCAGTGCATGATCAGCCACGTGATCAGTGCATGATCAGTCATGTGATCAGTGCATGATCAGTCACGTGATCAGTGCATGATCAGGCACGTGATCAGTGCATGATCAGCCACGTGATCAGTGCATGATCAGCCACGTGATCAGTGCATGATCAGTCACGTGATCAGTGCATGATCAGTCACGTGATCAGTGCATGATCGTGATCAGTGCATGATGATCAGTGATCAGTGATCAGTCACGTGATCAGTGCATGATCAGCCACGTGATCAGTGCATGATCAGCCACGTGATCAGTGCATGATCAGCCACGTGATCAGTGCATGATCAGTCACGTGATCAGTGCATGATCAGTGCACGTGATCAGTGCATGATCAGCCACGTGATCAGTGCATGATCAGCCACGTGATCAGTGCATGATCAGCCACGTGATCAGTGCATGATCAGCCACGTGATCAGTGCATGATCAGCCACGTGATCAGTGCATGATGATCGCGTGATCAGTGCATGATCAGGCACGTGATCAGTGCATGATCAGTCACGTGATCAGTGCATGATCAGGCACGTGATCAGTGCATGATCAGTCACGTGATCAGTGCATGATCAGTCACGTGATCAGTGCATGATCAGCCACGTGATCAGTGCATGATCAGCCACGTGATCAGTGCATGATCAGTCACGTGATCAGTGCATGATGATCAGCCATCGTGATCAGTGTATGATCAGCTTCGTGATCAGTGCATGATCAGCCACGTAATCAGTGCATGCACAGTCACGTGATCAGTGTATGATCAGCTTCATGATCAGTGCATGATCAGCCACGTAATCAGTGCATGTGCAGTCTCGTGATCAGTGTATAATCAGGCACGTGATCAGTGCATGATCAGCCACGTGATCAGTGTATGATCTCCCAGGTGATCATTGCATTTTCAGCCACGTGATCATTGCATTTTCAGTCACGTGATCAGTGTATGATCAGCTTCGTGATCAGTGCATGATCAGCCACGTGATCAGTGCATGATCAGCCTCGTGATCATTGCATTTTCAGCCACGTGATCAGTGCATGCACAGCCACGTGATCAGTGCATGCACAGTCACGTGATCAGTGTGTGATCAGTAACGTGATCAGTGTATGATCATCCACATGATCAGTGCATGCTCAGTTACATGATCAGTGCTTTATAGCCACGTGATCAGTTCTTGATTAGGCACATGATCACCATCATTGAGACACGAGATCACTGCATGATAAGTCACGTGATCAGTTCATGATCAGCCATGTGATTAGTGCATGATCAGCCTCATGATAAATGCATGATCATCCATGTGATTATTGCATGCACAATCAATCCACTGGGTTTGGTGCATTGGAAGAGGGCCTCATCTCCAGTTGAGGCAGGAACCTCAGGGTTCCTCTGATTTCAGACTCGATCCCAGGGTCCCTGCAGACTTGGGACAGGAGAGTCAGGCCTCGTCTTGGGTTGAGGCATGGAACTCC